>NW_027210639.1:2142500-2225000 GCF_029030835.1 Brachyistius frenatus | reverse complement strand
TGGAACTATGTGATCAAAAGGTGGCATTAGTCTATCATTGGACAGATCATTATTTAAATAAAAGTTCACTTTACACTCAATTTTTTTACAAAGTTCTTGCATAACTCTGTTTTCTGTATCAGTACTGAAACAACACTGAATTACTGCACAGTTTCTGATACCCAGGCCTATTGGTGACACACCTACTGAATTGAACTCTTCAACACATCGTAAGACAGTCTGCGGGAGAGTAAAGAATCACGTAAATACAGAACCTAATGTAGCGTGCAAATATAAATGAGCCTGAACCAAACAAATTTGGAAACATTCTGTAGAAGCAGAGAATGAATTTCTGGCACAGCTTCACCTACTTCCACCACGCAGAAGGGAGAAAGTCTGAAGATGTCAAAACTCTGCACTTGCGGTACAAAGTACAACTTTATTGTGAGACCAGATGTTAAAACACGTTAGTCTCACAATGAAGACTTTGTGTTAAAGCAGGAGAATATCACATGGAGTATATGCTCTACTTCAGAGAATGGTGTCAAAATAGAAGTTTTGGTGTCTTAAATCTTGGCAGAGGAGTGAGGTGAAGAGTGTAAAGCAGGAAAGGAGTGCAGCTCCTCCACAGTCTGAGACAGTTTGTCTGTCAGACTCAGGGTGGGATCTGGAACTTGAGAGGATGTTCCCCCTGTTTTTTCACCACGAGCCTGTGTTAGTGGTTGTCAGATCTAACAACAGGATGGGTGAATACAACATACACACACACACACACACACACACACACACACACACACACACACACACACACACACACACACACACACACACACACACACACACACACACACACACACACACACACACACACACACACACACACACACACACACACCTCTGCTGAGGAGGGAAGTGGCAGGTACATCACGTCTATGGTAATAGAACAGCAGATGGAACTGGCAGGCACACACAGCACCTTGTGCTTTGACACAAACACACACAAACACACACTCTTCCGTGTGCACACACTTGTTCATAAGTTCCAAAAACACACTGACACAAACACGCAGAGAAAGCTGCTTTTACCTCACGGTGATAAAATATCACATCTGAAAATAAATAAATACACAGCCTTAATCCACACATGGCTCTACAAGACGGGACTCTCTCATGTCAATGTATTAAAGGTGCAGTTCAGCTGTCTCCTTCCTGACGAGGAGGAGAGAGGTGTCAAAGTGTTGGTCCTAGACGGTGTTGCCTGTGTCTGACCTGTCCCTCCAGGGCATCGCATGAGCGACGGCATACCTACTGGCCCCGATAATCTGAGAGATAAATCATCTTTAGTCGCTCTCCAACTGTCAGACAGACAGACAGCCCTAAGTACCTGGGAGGGTGGCAAAGGGATACTTTAAAATCTCCAGTGATGAGGAGTATTGCTGTGAAGAAAACACTTAGCTGCCCCGAGCTCCCTCCTATCTCCCAGAGTTTCTGGCTGCCATTTTGGCTGTGTCTCAAGGCGCTATTCCGGCTCTATCTCATGTCACCGTGCTGGCTGGTGTTCAATTCTCACGTTGGCTCCTGTTCAGCCTCCATTCTGGCTCCAGTTCAAGCTCCACAGTGGCTGTTTTTCCGGGGCTTCATTGTGGCTCTGTTTCAGTAAACCAACCCCTCCACCAGCCCTCTCCCTCTCCCCCTTTCAGTTTCAGCACCCCAGGTAGCTGGCCTCCTGCCCGGCCTGCAGATCAGTGGGAGATCCAGGCTCAGGCCTTTTGTTTGGGGTGGCATTTTGCCTTTGTTTTCCCATCTCGCCTGTAATCTAAACACCCAAAACATCTCATGCTTGACAAATCGGCCCTGAGACGAGGGAGCAGCGGAAGACAAACGGCTGGAAGCGGTTCAACCCCAGGCAGGACTGATGGTGTCCGACTGGGCCTGACCTCCCAAAGGTTAAAGACACGTTCACTTACAAAGCAATCAATTACCCAGGCTGTGTGGGCGCTCTTAACCAACCTCCCCTCCTGCCTTCCACACAGCCGGTGTTATTGATGAGGGTCCCAGTGTACTGCACACTCCAACCTGGAGTGTGCATTACATTTCACAATTGAAATAAATCTCAGATTCCTGGTGTTGAATGTCTCTCCTACTTTATATCGTCTTGCTGCCCCCCCCAACCCCCACCCACACACACACACACACACACACACACACACACACACACACACACACACACACACACACACACACACACACACACACACACACACACACACACACACACACACCCCTCCTTCCTCCCTCCCTCTTCTCTGCAGGTTGGTGTAGCAGGTTTATTCTGGTAGTTGGGCTCCGTGGGCCCCGGCAGACCCCTCAGCTGTTCCGCTGGGTTTGTAATTACCATTTCATTAAGAATGACAGTTTCGGGGGTTGAAGCACCATTTCATCCGGGTCTCGTGGGGAAGACGCTTGCCAAATTTCCAGTGTGAGTGGCAATTATCTCTCTTCGTGTCTGCAATTCACCATTTTGTACTTAGTGGCTTGACAACGGCTAGGAACATTTTGTTGGGGTAATAATAGGTCTGGGATATTTACACTGTAGCCCACTCAAGCTTAGCTCTGTGAGCAGACTGATATGAGCTATCAGACGTGATAGAGGCAAACTGGAGGGAAATACCAGAGAGACAAGCTCCACACTGCTCTGTGTACAAAGAGTAGGTGCGCTATTTCAATATGCTTAAGAGAAAGCAGGAGAAAAGCTGCGGTGTGTGGAGCCCTGCAGTTTGATTTGAGGTTCAATCTGTTTTATGTATGGGGTCGTTCACAGTCTAAATAAGTGCTCGTGTAGTATATTTTTTATTTTGGGTTCAGTCATCAAATAGTTTTTACTACGTCTTTGCTTCTTTTAATGTTTCTCTTTTGGCCACTTGACAAAAGTGACTCTTCATCTCTATGAAGATTAAACTAAACAAGTATAACAGTGTGTTTCTCTACAACATAGGGAACATCTGAAATATGAGAATATATTATCTACCACCTGCTAACAGGCTGGTAAGAAATCAGTTTAAACTTCAGTAGAAATGTACAGTAAGTACAGCATCAGGAATTAATTCACATCACTTGTAAACATCATTTTTATGTTATCTGCATGACCTTCGTTCTCTTTGAATGCCAACACTTTTATAATTGACTTCTCTTGTCTCTTAATGTACAGCTTGCACATTCACTCATATTTATGCCAAGATTGGTGCGTGCATATGTGCATTAAAGGATCGGGTTAGATTTCTAAAAGTATGTTTATAAAGTCTGTCTTAATAACTGCACGCTCTTATGTATCATTATAGAATTCTTGGTGGCTGTAATTTTTCCTTCTGCTCCTCTTGGCCTTGAAGTGATGCCTTTCTAGCGTGACTTTAATATTAGACCTGAGGGACCAAATCCACAGTCTTCAATCAAAGCTCATACAAGGCTTCAGTAGTCTGTGTTAGACAAATTACATCTTTCAAAGTTGCAGTTTTTGACTACAAAATTCCCCTTTTCCTCTTTGTCCTTCCCACTCTGACTAATAGTTTTGGTGACTGCTAGTCCCGTAACAGTAGTACTATGTGGAATGGTAAGAGATCAAAGAAATGGCTTAACATGAGAAGAGACCACGACAGGACTTCATTAATCAGAGATGACAAACAAGGGTCATTTGAAACAAGAGAATATGGAGCCTACAGCACGGGTACAATGGAGTGGATGTTCAACTACAGCTCACACCATTGAAACGCATGTCTTTGCAGTGTGTTCGCTTTGTGAGCAGAAGACTGAAGGAGTCAGGGCCAGCTTACGCCACAAAAGAACTGGTTTATACAATATGTTTGACCATATGAAAGAAAAAAAGTCTAAATTAATGATCTGTATATAGCCACACTACAAGGAGAAGTGAAAATCCAACTATTATAGAGAGCGGTATCGTTTAAATACTGTATGTGAATAACAGCACACTTTAAGACTCACTCCTGGATGATGTTCACAATTCTGCACTCACATTGAAAGTGAGACAAATAGTAGTTTAATCGCTGAATGAGTCAAAAAGAGCATTTGTGCTGAACGTACTGTAACTGTAACCATGTAATAATGCTTGTCTGACTTAAAATACATTTTTATCACAGCTTTGTCAAGAAAGATCTTCCTTAACAGCTAATATGGACAGGAGAAATGATTAGAGCAACCAATAACTCTTCACACATGGACATACAATGTACTATATTAGATAGCCTTGGAAAAAAGGAATGCTTATGTTTGTGGATGTCTGCGTAAATGAACGTGTACAGCAAATGGGAGACAGGAAATATGTTAAGCTGTGTGTTTACTCCTCCCTCTTAAGAACAAAAAAGAAAATGGCAGCCATCAGCCTTGTTGAGTTATAGTGACATGACTCACCCGATGTCTACCACGAGTGACGGCCGCAGCTCTTTTAATTGCATGTCTGCCCTGAATGATGGGATACTTAATTCCTACACATTCCACACAACACAATTGCTTTTCACACTGGCGGAGGCCTGGGGAGGCAGCCGAGGCTTTCTGTGGCCATATGGAGAGGGAGGAAGAGCCCAGGCTGAGTGATCGGGAGCTTCCCGCCTCTTCCCTGCACCAGACTGGCTGCTATATACTGTACCGAAGCTGCTCGGGCACACGGGACAGCACGACTAATGAAACACATTCCACACACACACACACACACACACACACACACACACACACACACACACACACACACACACACACACACACACACACACACACACACACACACACACACACACACACACACACACACACACACACACACACACACACACACACACACACACAAACCATACACACATACAAGTGGGATGTAGTAACATTTTAGGTTTAATCCTAATATACTCCCAGATACATTAGCAAACACACTCATCAGTAGTCTCTCACTCAAACACACATATTTAGTCTATAACACACAAGTACAATCTGCGTGATCTCACACACACTGTGCACACTCAGACATGTTCTCATCTAAATACACACTGGAATTTGACACGTAAAGGACATGCAAGCACACACACACACACACACACACACACACACACACACACACACACACACACACACACACACACACACACACACACACACACACACACACACACACACACACACACACACACACACACAGTCAGCTGTATGAAGAGTGTTGACAGTCTTGTCAGCTCATGGTAGCACCATCAGGCTCCCTGCTGTCCTGTGAATGGGTCACTTCTCTCTCATCTCTCTTATCGCTCCATCACATCGCCTGTTTTCTGGTGAGTCTGAGGTGAGAATGGTGATGTGGTGCTACAGTAGTTGGACAGTGCAGTAACACTCTGACCCCAGCTTTAGCGATGCAGGAATCTCTGCGCCAATGAGGTGGATGGGTGATGGGGGATGTGGTAAAACAGTATCTACCAACATGGATATGTACTGTACGGACGGTATGTTGCATTGTGTTTAGTGTAATGAAGTAATGTATAAAGTAAACTGGCCAGAGGAGGATGTTAGAATATTAAAAAGAAAAGTAAAAAAAAAAAAAAAATCTGCATTCAATTCTTTGCTGCAAACAAAAAAAAATGCTTAGGTCATGTGATTTGTCTCTTGTGTAAGTCTTCAAAGAGACATATATTTAGTCTTGTTAATTTTTTTTTATAGTGGACCACTATGGACTTAAAAACTTGAGCAAGAACGTATGTAACATTTTTTGTAAAACTCAGCAACAGAGACCCTCGAAATGCTTCATAAAACCTATGACAATGAAGCACTCTGCCAGGTGAGGTGTTTTGATGTTTGAAGAGGAAAGGTGTCCCTTTGACTTTTGTAGGGTTGCGCACCATGAACTCGTTCTACAGGGTCAAACTGTCAACACTGAGGTCCACTGTGACGTTCTGAGGCGTATAAAGGGGAAACATTTGGTGCAAACAACCTGAACTGTGATGCAATGGCACGTTGATTCTCCAACATGACAACACGCCCGCTCACAGTGTATTATGAATGCACAAGTCTCGTGCCAACACTAACACAATTGTTGCACCCCACCCCCACCAGTCACCAGATTTGGTTCGGTGCAACTTCTCTCTGTTCCCCAAAATACAGTTCAAATGTAAGGGTCACCATTGACAATGTGTAGTGCAAAATTGGAGCTGGTGCTTGACGTGCTAACACATTATGACTTGGAGGGAGCGTTCCAAGTGGGGTAGGAGCGCTGGGAGGGGAGTGATACTTTCCAAGGGGACAACCGTGAAGGGGATGGTGGCCAGATGTAAATCAGGTGTTTGGTTTTATGGGTGGAGTATCTGAAGTTTTTGATCTCACATCATATTATTTACCATTAAATTCTGTATTTTGTCATAGCATATAAGCATTTTAAGTATACAATAGTTGAGACTGATGGTAATGCCATTCACTTTGAAGGTTTTTGGTCATAAATGAGTGTACAAGACAAACTGACATTTTAAGCTGATGATGGTGCTTTATGAAAAGTCAGAAGACTTTCATTCCACAGTGAAGTCAGTGTGAACACACTGACATAGAACCACAAATACAAAAAACATCATGTCCTGTCCTTACTTCTCTCATAAAAGTCTCATTCGAGGCTGGTTGTTAAGAACAAAATGATTCTTTCTCTATCAAAAGGTTTGATAACTACTGGAATCATACTGAACGTCAGCACAAGGATCATCTACGAGCAGATTTAATTCCAACATGCTGGAACTGGCTTCAGATGTAGCGGTGAAATGTCAGCTCAGAGAACAGCCAGGAGTACTGTTCATTGATGTGACCCTAGAAATACCCTGGCCTCCGCAGACCCCAACAAGCCCCTGTGCATACAAAACAAGGGGAGAGAGACATATAGTGTATATTGAGAAAGACAGAGAGCCTGCTAATGCATTTAGTAGCTGGGCCTTGTTTAAGAAAAGCCCTCAATGACTTTAATTGATCTTTATTAGCTTCAATTAGAAATGGACACTGGGGAGGAAACAAGGTTGTGACTCCTGCAGACAGTTCAGAGAAGGTGAGCATTACCACAGAGGAGATGGGAAACAGTTTCATGGGAAGAAAACCAAGGAATGAAATGTGCAGAGAACAATTCACAGCTGCAGTAAAAACATTTAACATGAGTCACATGACTACAGTGGATTTCCATTTTGGTGACCTGTCATCCTGCTACACTGTCATACTGCATTGAATAGTGAGTGATATCATGTTACACTGTGCCTGTAAATGTTAATTATCTTCTCTAACATATGATGCAGCTCATAAAGGAATATCTGATAATTAATATTAGATCATGCTACAACTGAACTCAATTTATCACAATGACTTAAAAAGTTACTAGAAGGAGTCAATCCATCCAAAACCATACAGGTCATGAAGGGGCGAAAGAAGTGTTGTGAAGTGAAAAGAAATCATCTGACATACATCTACAGTGCAAATGTTTTAGGCACTTTATCCATCACATAATAACCTCAATGAGATGGCTGATCAGAGTCCAAAACAACTATCTTCATCGACAAGAAGAACAAGCTGTCCTGTGACAGATGATGCAACCCCCTCAGAGCCCTGACCTCAACATCATGGAGTCAGTTTGGGATTACATGAAGATACAGAAAACAGACCTCATACAAAGAACAACTGTGCCATGTTCTCCAAGATGTTTGGAATAACCTACCAGCTATCTACTTTGAAAAACTGTGAGCAAGTGAGTTGGTGCTGATTTAGAGGTTGAGTAAAGGGGGGGTTACTCACAACCCCACCAATCAAATGACTGAGACAAATGTATCTGAACTGGTGTAGTTTGAATTTTACTCTTAACATATGCCAGTTAGGTATGCAATTTCAAACAAATTAACAGTTTTTTTTAGGGTTAAACATTTATGACTGAAATTAAGGATAAGTGTCCATTTTTATAAACAAAAATCAACTTAAGTAAAAAAAACAAAACAAGTTGTTTAAACTGATTGGGTAAATTCAGATAACAAAAGTCAAGATTAAAAACTCATCCTGGTTTCCCAGGAGAAGCAGCCAGGCTTGTATGAAATTCATTGGCCCTGAGTCCAAACAGGTGACATTTTTATAGTCACATGACCCAAGAAAGAAAAGTTCAGATTTTTTGAATCTTTTGAAATGGTAAAACATGAAATAACTCACAGTGGGATTCAAACTGCATACATTTCTATCACATATTTAATGGTGGTTTAATTTTCTTAGTTGTTTTAAACTAATATGGCATTTATTTGCTTCCATACAGCACCTAAACTCTACTGCAATACTCATTCATGACAAAAAAAAAAAAAAAAAAATTCAGGTTCTAACTACCCAACATATGCACTAAACAGCCCGACGCATATACAACTGTACAACAAAAGCATGCTCTAAATATTTGATAGCCTAAAACAAAGATAGTGACTATTATACATATAAAAAGGTGAATAAACACAGGCTGGCCAGTGCCCCTCCAGCACCTCATCCACGCCTTCCTCTCCCCAGTGCTGTGTTTGTGTTTCTAGAGGGAGCTGGCTGACCCCTGACCCCGGGCTAATGAGAGCGATAACGAGGATTAAAAGGGGGTGACTGGAAGGTGTCTGAGAGTGGGGTTTAAACAATTACACTGGGCTGCCAACATGCCTTTCTTCATGACTCAGGAAATTACGGTCTCCCTCTCTTTCTCCCCCACACTCTTTCAGTCTGCACACAAAAGAGAGGGCTTATGGAAAATAATAAATTATCTCGGGGCCACGTTAACTTGGATGTAAATCGCCGGGCAATTATGTTTTAATAGCCCTTTAAGAGAATGAGTAATTGGGTTGACACTACTGGGGTTGATCAGGCTCACCCATCTCTCTCCCTTTGTGCCCAGTGGAAGAGAGCTGTGGGTCTGAGTCGGTCAGCCTGCAGCATGACTGTAGAGCTACGTTGGTTAGCCTGTGAAACACCGTAACGCTGATATCAGAGAATCTGGATGGCTATTTTCATGATGCAAAAATTAGACCTTTTTCTGTGGTGAGCTAAGCATTGTCGGTATCTTTCTAAAATGTTCTCCTTAATCTTTCTTTGGGTCTTCCCGCTTATTGATGTTTTTGATTTACACTCTTTCAACTGTTTGTTAAGAGTTTTGTTTTGTCATGTGGTGGCCTTGTAAGGTAAGTTTGTAAGGATCTCACTGTGTTAAGTGCCCTGAGATTACATATGTTGTGATTTGGTGCTAAATAAATAAAAGTGAATTAAAATGTTATTGTGCTTTCACTGCCTGCCAGTGCTTTTATGTTGAATTGTACATAAATAGTGGGAATATTATTACATTTCACTGACGCTTTTATCCAAAGTGACTTAAAACACACTGATGGTACACCATCGGGAGCAATTTAGGGTTCAGTGTCTTGCTCAAGGATGCTTAGCCATGTGGACAGGAGGAGCTGGGGATTGAACCATCAACCTTCTGATTAGTGTGCAACCCACTCTACTGACTGAGCCACAGCCTCCCCATAGAATGCAAATCTGCTATCTTTCTCTGTTCCTGTATATTTTCTAAAACATCTTTTCAGACTTTTACCTTCTACCTGAAAGGCCAACTGGAAGATGCTGGAAACAGTCTAAACTTCTTTATTTTTGTTTTGTTGTCACAAATATACAAAAGCAATAATATCTTTAAAATATCTACCATAATTAAGTAGAGTGTAGTATTTGAGCCACATCTCCAAAAATAACAAATTGACTCAAAACTAACTTCCAGTTGAATTTATGTGACTGTTAATGGTTACAGTTGGAATTGAATGAGCAGGACGAATGTGAGCTCATAGTGACTTCAACCTTTGACCACCAAAACCTTATCAGTTCATCCTTAAACCCGAGTAAACGTTTCCTCAAGGCATTCCTGAGATATCCCGTTTGCAAAAATGGTATGGATGTGAGGTCCCATTCATGATGACCTTTGACCACCAAAATCAAATGATTTAATCCTGGAGTCTAAGTGAACATTTGGGCCAAATTTGAAGAAATTCTCTCAAGTCATTCTTGAGATATCGTGTTCACATAAAGAGGACAACCCAAAGACATAATGCCTTCACCGACACTGAGGCATAATGAACAACGTATTGACAAAAACCAAGAACTCTACCATACATAAATTAAAATTCTCTGTGCAGTGGGAGGAGGCACTGATACAAATAATGGTAGGTGATATTGATAAAGCCATATTCCCCTTTAAAATCATTTTGAGAAGCGTGCTACCAGGCTTCAATATGAAATCATGAGGTTAATTTGAGACTTGCAACATCAACATTTTTCCTGCACTGGAGAAACTGATGAAGTTGGTGAAGATGATCCACGCAGAATGTCTGCATATCAAACATAACATTGTATTTTCAGCATGTACACAGCCTCAGTTGACATTTTGCCAAATCTGCATTGAGAGTTATCCTTCATTAAATCTAGTAGTTCCTGTTTGCACTGCAGACAATAAGTTAGATTTACAGACACTTAACAAACATATTGACATCAATGCAAAGACCATGTACAGTACATTTACTGTCTGTGTGTTTCAATGTGAAGAAGTTATGACTGAGAGGAAGGTACATCTTAATTCAGTTACATTCACTGTAAATAGGTAGAAAAAAATAAAATGTTGCAAATCATCCGATAATAAAGATATAGATGTTTTTATGTCAACAATCTGTATATGTTTCAATGTAAGTCATGCATGGAGGTATGTTTTTGTCAGTAGAAAAAAAATACATGTTTGATGAGATCCCCCATCACCGTAGTCATCCCCGCTAACACACACACACACACACACACACACACACACACACACACACACACACACACACACACACACACACACACACACACACACACACACACACACATACGAAGAGAGGTGAGCAGGATCCTAGCCAGCTCCCTTTGACCTCTGACCTCTGGGTGTGACCTGTGGATGATTGGTGTGTCTTGATTTGGTCACCTCTAGGAGGGAGAGAGGAGGCAGAATCGATACAAAGAGGGAAGAGATCACAACAGGCCAAACCCGGTGGGTTGAAAACCACCAAATGAGACTGGAACAACACAAACAGCAGGGGGAAGGATGAGAGAGGAAAATGAGAGTAGAAAAAGAGGATCCAAAAAAAAAATTGGAAGAAATAGTGATAGAGATCTGATGCCAGGCCGAGTCTGACACAGAAGAAGGAAACAATCAAAATCCTCGGCAGGATGTCGGACCTTACCGCAATGAACAAGCAAGTGGTGGGATGAACCCGTATTTATCTCCTCACACTTTCATCTCAGGAGGAAGACAAACAGGGTAAGAAATTGATCATATGAGCATCTGTTAGGCTTGGCAACTGTCACAAGTCTGCAGAGACGGATTTGAAACCCCATTTTTCAATCTCATCTCCATTACTGTCAACGCTGTGCAGACACTTAAGGGACTGTTCCACAGTAAAAGGACAAAAAGAGCTGCATATGCAAATACAGGCTACTGCACCTCAGTTCTTCACCCTGTTAGTGTTTCTTTTTAGACAGACGTCCTCTCAGCTGCAGTAGGAGCTTGACATGGACAATTTTTGCCATGTATATCTATAGACGTAATTGTATAAAAGAGTAAAAGGTTTCTTTGATCATAACTCTTTAAAAATTAAAGGCCTATCTATAGCTTAGGAAATGTCCTTCCCAGATACATACAGCAATAGAGGTCAACTAGTACGGGTTTTCCAAAGACCAACAGCAAAAGCCAGCATGTAAGGATGGAAGGTGCCTTCAGTGAAAGTAGCCACAACACACACTGTCATGACATGTAATGTCAGTTTTAAAGTACACACCAAGTGCCATATTAATGCCTGTTCAGCTGCTTCGCCACCTCCCTCACTCATTTTATCAACAAAATGTACAGAAACTATCCAAACGAAAAATATTTATTATGCAGAAAGGTCCCTGTCAGTGTTCTATTAAGTCGTTATTACTGACTCACTGACACAAAGTGGGACTTCACTGTTGTAGGCGGTTCAGGTGGAGCACATTGGTGATGTAATAAATAACAATTGATCATATTTTATAAACTAAAACAAGTGTTTAAAATCATATTCTGAAAGTATCTACTGTAGTCATCATAGCAGTTAGATAAATAGAAAGAAGTAGCTTCAGAATTCTCCTCTGAAACTTATCACAACATTTATATGCTCAGTAAAAGTCCCCTAAAATGACACTGTCGAATATTTAAGCAAATGTCCCGCTTATCAGACACCCAAACATTGATCAGTGTTTTACTGTAAGATGAGACAGAACTTTCTAATTGACAAAGTTATCATCTTCCATTGTGGCGAAGTTGATCCAGGCTATATTTTCTGCCCACGTGACTTTGTTTGTTGCCTGACACCTCTGGCTAAAGACTTCCATCATGATCATGAGGTGCAGTTACTGATCCAAACATGGCCTAACTGTAAAACTGTCAACCTCTCCTATGTTGCCCTGAACAGAATCTGTTTGGGTCCACTCATGTCTCTATATTACCTCGGTATCAATCAATGTGTCAATTTGTGATCAGTCTGAACACACCTTTTGTTATTTTTTAGTTCCAATACTGTGTCAGTATCTTCAGTTAATGGTTTCAACACCAAAGGTACAAGGCTTCTGTGACTCCAAATGAACTTCTTTCTTGTGAATGTGAAACAACATTTAACCTACTGCCTAGACATTGTATTTACATGCTACTAATTTGTTGTTCAGGTTAATTTGGAAGAGAAACCTCACCTCTGCCAGGATATTATGGTCAGTGAGGACTTATTGTGAGCTAATGAAAAAGATTTACAAAATCAATTTTAAAGGATGAAGAGATGACATATGGTATCATAATCATATGTACATGTATATGCATAGAGTGGTAATGTAGACAAGAAATTAGACATTATAGATCATTAGATTTTACAAAGTTCATCATACTGATTCTTGATAAAGGTCCTGAGTGCACTCACAAAGCCCTCTCAGTACATCATGTGCTATGGAGCCCCTGATTATATGTGTCTGTATATTTCAAAGTGTGTCAGTGTGTCCCTGTATATCCTATTTCTCTACCTCCCATCCTCTCAATGTTCCTCACTGAGGCTCCTTTATTCCCTCCTGAGCGGCTCTGTCACCCATGTCGCCGGGGGACAAGGAGAACGTGGCGTTTTCCCTGGATCAAAAATTTACGAGCAATTAAAAGGCGGCCGACGCCCGGCATCCATCAGCCCTGCGTGCTGCTGCCAGGCTGGGTGAGGGGGACTTGCAGTAAACCACAGGCTATATACTTTTATATCTGTTTTCCCTCCAAAGAGGGAAGGTTATGACAAAATTATGTTTTACTGTTCCTGGTTTCTAGCGCAATGTCGACATCTTTCATGGAACAGGCTCATTGGAGGTCAGAGCCCCTGGAAGGGAGGCACAGATAGAGAAATATGTATGTGTGTTTTGTTTATGTTGGGTGATTTTCTAACCCGTGACAGAAGCCTTTAACACAATAAGAATAACATAGTATCTGCTCTTGTGGTCGATCAGTAACTGAGGGAAGAGTGACCTAATTACTCTGTTGTTTATTACTGCAGAGCTCTGATTTATGTCCCCGCGCTGATGTAATTTCAACACTGAGTCTTCCTCCTCAATAACGGCAACGAGCCGCATTTTTTTTGTAGTCAAACACACAAACACACGCTCATGCACAATGATCCATTGCGACACACCTAATACACAAAAAAGCATGCAAACCCTCATACATCAACGCAGTCACTCTTTCACTTTCCCTGGCTCCTCGCGACAGGCCCAGACTCATTTGCATCCTTAATTGTGTCGTAATGTACTTTTAATTTGAAAATGGAGGCAATTAATTATTTTGATATGGAACAAAATGCCGCAAATGTAAACATTCTAATAGGTCTCCGTGAACAGAGTATCATTTTTCAAAAGAGGGATTGAATCTTATCTCATTTTTTAATGCCATAACCGTTTTTTTTAAAGATACCATTTCGACACTCATGCATTCTCCTTGATATTCACTTTGTTTTTGCAGTGAGGGCAGCCTTTCTTTGATCTATTCTACCACTGTTATTTTCTATCTAAATCTCCCACAGGATAATTACTGTAGTTTCACCTATGCCATCAGGAAAGATTAAATGAAATTAAGCCTGTTTGGACGTTCTGCTTCTTCTCCATACATCATCCCTCCGTGGCAAAGCTGCTAACACCAGACTCTCCACTTTCTATTTCTAGGTTAGAGAGGCTTCAAGTGGAGATGTGAATCAGAGATTACTATTTTTTTTTTTTTTTCTTTCGCCGACCATGTGATCAATAGGTGTCAGTGTTCAAAGGATGCAGAGCAATGCCGGAGAGGAGAGGAGAGATCCATTTGTAGAGACCTTGGAAAAAACTGACACTTTCACTCCTTCACCCTGATAAACTCATGGAAAGGAACAGGATAGATGTGTTATTTTTTTCCTCTCTTCACCCATCTCCATCACCTTTTCTCCCTTATTCTCTTTCTCTCGCCTCTCTCTCTCTCACACACACACACACACACACACACACACACACACACACACACACACACACACACACACACACACACACACACACACACACACACACACACACACACACACACACACACACACACACACACACATTTTCTGTCCTCTTATATCTCTATCCTCCTCCCAACCACCACCCTTCACCCCTATCTCTTTCCCCCCCCTCTCCCTTTTGATTCTCCCGAGGGTGCTGGGAGCCGGCTGACATCACAGCCGGCCCGGCAACAGCCTATAAATTATGAGTGACAACTCTTTGGACCAATAAAAGCACCACCATATTTCATGCACAGTAAATCTGATTGCAGATTGCTGTGGCGTGTGGTGGCTGACATGTTTATTGTCGTCATGGTAGTGGGAGCAGAGGGTGGAGAGGTGGAGGGTGGGGGTCGCTCCCCGACATCGGAGTTTTTCGAATGCTCCCAGTCTATATGGAGGTCAAACAGATGGGAACTCTGGGATGCGGGCGACCCATTCTACCCACCTAGCAACCCCCCAGATCCCCAAACACACACACACACACACACACACACACACACACACACACACACACACACACACACACACACACACACACACACACACACACACACACACACACACACACACACACACACACACACACACACACACACACACACACACACACACACATCAATGCCAACTCACCATACATCTTATAAGGAAGCTATATTTCCTGCAGCTTTTACAAAGCCGTGCAGTTGCTGCTTTCATTGCAGCCATCTGTCTCCAATCTGCACATGCTCCCTGAGAAACTTTTAGAGGTTTTAGAGGTTACACCCAACAACTCTATTGATTTTTCTCATTTAAAGCAAGACTACGTAACTCTTGAAAGAAGAAATAATGTTCTGCTCTGTTATTCTGCATTTTGAGTCCATCCTACAAACACCATCCTGCTACTGTAAATATTTACCAGACCAAATGATCAATAATCCTCAAATGTAAATAATCCTCAACTGTTCAAGATGTTTGAGTCATATTTGCTAAAAACTACAGTGCAAAGCTGTTACTTGAATCTTCAGGAGAAACTAGAGTTTGGGACAGAGTGGCACAGACAGCGTAGAAAAGTTGGTCATATTGAGAGATAATCTAAAGATAATATTTGTTTTGATGAGATTTAAGCAATTTGTGGACAATAAGAACATTATTTGTTGACTTGGGAGGAATGAACCTGGTGTGAAAAGTACACTGATATTAGCCTGGAAGTAATACTGTAACTTTTCTGTTAACTTTGTAACTGTTGATATATTGGAAGTAATTGCATTTTTTCAGTTTCAATATACTGAAGAATGAAGCCAGCTCTGAGGTGGAAAGTAAGTGAATTTAAGTAAGAGAAGTACTGTACATATATCACTACAAAGCATGTAATAAACCCACCTGTCCATTATAGAAGACTGTGTCAGTATCATATATGGCCTTGTTTAGGCATGAAAAATACATGCATGTATGACCAGTCAGTTAAGGAGGTCATGTGAACAAATGATAAATTCTGTGAAAGGAGGTGTTTGGATGAAGCAAACAAAAGACTTTTACCCAGGAGAGTGTTCGAGACTGCGAGGGAGCAAAAGTCAACGTAGATTTCTTTAACATACATTTTCTTAATCCTAACCAAATAGTTTTTGGTGCCATAACCTAACCAAATTGCAACTGTTTAATCTTGATCCTAAACCGTGATCTTTTCCCACAACCTGCCTAAACCTCGGGCACTTTACCTTTATGTCTAGAATGGACTGACGGGTGTATTTTACACTTTGGACTGATATCAGGTGTTACATAAGTCAAAATTTTGCAGTACTTGTACAGAACTTGAGGAGTTACATTTCATGCAGTTTTGTACTTCTGTCCCACGACACATATGAAGCACTGTCATAGATTAAATAACAGTCAAGTGTATGGCATCGTAATAATAATGATCTATAACAACAATATGCAATATAAATAATATAATAATTTTACAAGGGCAATAATTTGTATAATAATTTTACAAGAGTATTTTTACAATGAGGTATTACTGTTTTTACTCTTTACATTTCTGGCCAAAGCATCATGTCAAAAATCCTTTTAGATACACAATACTGTATAACAGGGTCTTTTACAGAGTTAGTTGCCAGACTTGATGAGCCTACTCTACTTGTCCTATCTATCCATCCATCCATCCATCCATCCATCCATCCATCTATCCATCTATCTAGCCATAATCGTAACTTCTTTCTTAAAAAAAATTATACATTTTATACATCTACATAATCTCAGTTTTTGTTCAGACCAATCATGTTTTCAGGACCTCAACAAAAAAAGAAGTTTTTCTTCCATTGCCAACCTCCTACAACCTAAACATATAGCACTAGCTTTAATTTACTTGAACATGGATCCTCTTATTACAGATATCATATTTAATCTTTAATGTATTGTAACAATCTCATTGATGGTGAGTGACCCTGTGCTGATTGCACTGTCTAGTCCACCCGTCCTCGCCCATGCAATAAACCATTCTTTATAATTAGCGTGGCCGCTGCAGTATGATCAGGGCATTACAAGTCCTCTGCCACAGCACCTAAATGGACAGATTTCAACAAGCGCCCGCTGGTGTGATCGGCATCATTATATTTTAATTAATCCATTCTTCTCACAGCAACACAGTAATTACAATCTATTTTATGACATGGCATGCTGTGAAAGAGGGGATGGAGGAGAGAAATAGGAAGTGAGAGAGCGGGAGTAACAGTGAGAGAAGGGAAAAGAAAAGAGAGTACAAAGAGAGGAGAGGAAAGTTAGTTCGAGCCAGGATGAAGAGTTTTAAGGTGAGCGAGACAGAGAGCAAAGGAAAAACATCACAAACACTATGACTGATTACCGATATGTCATTGCCTTGCAGACACCGTGACAGCATTGTAAAAGCGTTTATACGACGTCTGGAAGAGCACAGGCCTCTCTGTCTCTCTCGCTCTCTCAGATTGTTGCCTCATACAGTGAGAGGCAGAAGCTCCGTTCCCTGCAGCCTGTGTCTGTGTAAATCACTGCAGGTACGGACACTCAGACACGCTGTGGGTGTGATAATAACATTAGAGGATTACAATGACACTCCTCCCTGGACAAGATCACCTGTCTCAACTGTCATAAAACAGGCCGTTGCTTTTTGTGTGCGTTATATGAGGAGAGTATGTAGGTGTGTGCGTGCATAAGAGGTGTGTGTGTGTGTGTGTGTGTGTGTGTGTGTGTGTGTGTGTGTGTGTGTGTGTGTGTGTGTGTGTGTGTGTGTGTGTGTGTGTGTGTGTGTAAATGACATCAGTGACTCGGTTGAAGTCATATGTAACACCTGATTCCTACAATTAAATACACTTCTTGTAATTTATGATGTCTTTGGTCTGTGTTATACAATGTCAAAGTTCCCAGAGTTTAACATATCTCCCTGTGAGTCAAAAGTTCAGGCTGTGACCTGCTTTGAATGCTCTGTTTGTAATGTTGCTGCAAACGGAATTAAAGTTAAAACCCAAGTGCCACCGCTATGAATAAGAAGTTCAGAGGCCTGAATGGCGCGATAACCAGATATTATTCTGAAATGACAGGAAAGTTTCATGTTGATCCAAACAGAAGAAGTCTGAGTCAACTAATGTTTTCTATGTGAAAAGCCTATGTTTTTTTTTTTACCTGTGGAACTAGGGATGCCCAAAATTAGCCTGGCTCTGCCAAACTATTGCTCATTGCTTCAGTCTTGGCTCTGATTATAGTCTGGAAACCCTGTTCAGATAAGGGTTTAAGGAATGTCCTGAGTAAATGACCCTCCAGAACAGCAGGCGGTGCTATAAGGAGAGGCTTTAAATAGTATCATACGCACTAGCATAAATACTCGAAACAAGACGAAAGAGCTGGTCAGCCAGTCAGGTTTGGGAATTATGTTTCACAATATTTCTTCACTGCGGCGGAAACTTTGTGAAGTCTTTGCTGGCTGTCAGGTAAGACCTCACAGTAAGCAGACAAGGGTTTAAGCCAAGTACGGTAGCTCACTTTCATTGGAATAAAACAGAGCTTTTACTGCTGTATGTTTACTGATAAATGTGGTTGATTAATACGTCGACGTGTAAGCCTTACTTAAGAAGTAGGAAGAATACTGGTGTGCTGTGAGTGAGAGGGTTAAATGTAACCCCGATGGCGATAACACTTGCTTGTGTTCAAAACCATTCAATACTGGCATGGATGCATCACAGTACCTGTGGTGAACATGATATCCTGCTGTGTTGATGCTCCACCCGGGCTCTGCAGGGTCGGGGATCTTTGCTGTTCTGGCGATCAGATGCTGAACATCCCTCCACGTCAGCTCAGGACTAGGGCAAGAAGCATAAAACAGAATATCATCAAACGCATCCTTCCTTCGGCCTGTGTTCTACACTGAAACCGCAGAGGAATACCTCAACTCTGCGTGATACCCTGGAAAGAAACCTGCAGGGAGCTCCACACGGTATTGTGTAGAAAGACACTGAAGGACTGGTTTATGGGGCTTGCAGAACATTTTATCAGGCCTGCATGTAAAGCTTATACTGTATTAATGCAAAGGTTTATTGATACATAAACTGCTGCGCTGAGACACTGCCATACCTTTAACAGCAGGTCCTCCAGACATAAAAGCACCTATTTAAGTCAAGCTTACATTTTTAATAATGGTGTCACTAAAAACTGTGAATCCAACAAAGAATATTTGAGACTTTAACAAAAGAGCCTAGAGAGTCGAATGTAGAAAAAGTCTTCTTTTTAATCCCAGGCAGGGGAATTCTAATAGAGCGGACTCAAGTGTCATGTCAAGCAATATACTAATGGAATCCAATTAAGACCTTTAAACTGCGCAGAGAGCTGGAGGATATTAGCTCAGTTTTCTATAACAAAAGACCAAAGGGTCGTCAATGAGGGCTCTTTCAGGATATAAAAAGCATAAAGGAAATTGGGTTTTTCTGCTTTATCCACTCATTATTGTTCGCTAAGAAAATGACTTGAATGGAGTATAAGAAAACCGCTTGGCCACCCATTCTGAACAGCTTTTTTTTTTTTTTTTTTTTTTCCTGTTTTTGAGTAGAAATGCCTCCACTGTCTGCCTCAACATGTGTACACAGACAGTCATTTCTCCACTGCACAAGGACAGAATGAGGGTAATCAAACAGTTAGGCTTAATTTCTCCCATCATTGATGACCTAAATGCAACACATCATCCATGTGCTCGGCTTCACGTCTGTAGATATCCTCATAGTTTTCTTCTATGGTAAAAGTCTGCACAGCGATGTGAAGAAAAGCTTTAAGAAAGGGAGGGGGAAAAAAAAATCACACAAGTAGCCTCTTCATTATTGTGCTGTTGGGTGTTAGACATCTCGGGAAATATCAGGCACAGATATAAACAGATTTATTCCATTCACGTATTTGAAAAAATGAAGCAGAACAAAAGCGAGGAGAGAAGCTTTCATTAGCAGCATAAAACAAAACCCCAGCAAGCAGCGCGAACAGGCAGCTAAAACAACATGATAGGAATAATACCAGTAACACTAATAATAGACGGATAAAATGAAACAAAACACAACGCACAAACAATTATTTTAAGCTTTGATTTCAAAGGGATTGAGTGTGTGTGTGAGTGTGTGCGTGTGTGTGTGTGTGTGTGTGTGTGTGTGTGTGTGTGTGTGTGTGTGTGTGTGTGTGTGTGTGTGTGTGTGTGTGTGTGTGTGTGTGTGTGTGTAGAGGGGGGGAATAAGCTTTGTACTTTTGAACTGTTGCTGCTCACTGCATGCGTCTGTGTGTATGCGTGTGCGTTCTGTATTATATATTAGCGGCAGCAGCATGATTCTGTTGTGCGCACTCCACCACCTCTATCATCAGCACCACCACCACCACCATCACCCCTCTGGTGGAATCAGAGAAAGCCCCGCGGCCCCGGCTGGTTTGCATAAAGCAAACAAAATTAAATTTGCTTTGCTAAATCAAAGCATGTATGGTATTCCAAGCCGCTCTCTCTGGGACAAATTACTTCAAACGGCCTCCTTTGTATCATAACAGAATAAAAAAAAAAAAAAAAAAAAATCAGTCCAATCAGCAGCTCTCCAAAACCCTCGACTCGGGAATTAATTATTGAACCGAGGGCTTTTCTCTCTCCTAGCAGTCCGCGACACAGATCTATTTATTTTGGAAAAGTCGTTTTGCTCTTAAAAACACACTGTTGGCTGAGAACACAGCGCTGCTATCCTCGCTCTCGCTCAATGTTTTCACTCCTCTCCAGCGCACAGCCCCTGAAGGGACGTGTGAATAGGTTTAGGCCACGAAATTAATCTGAAAACCCCATGACCAGCATCCACCATAGTGATGGTTAAACAGAAGTATTGCCTGTGCTGTAATGGACTTAAGATGAACTGAGCTGTCACTGCAGAAGCTCTTTGTATTAATGCTGAAACTTGTATTTCCTGCTCCTGTTGGTTAAGGTTTGGTCACAACTATTTACATGAGTTAAATAAAAGAACATTTCAAGATGATTTCCAGACTTTGTTATTGGAGTCCATAACTCTTTAGTAATTACAGCTATTATTTTTTAAATATATGAAGTTACAGCAAGATTAGGTATTTTAGGGGATTTTTTGTGAAGCTGTTGGTGTTTTTATCATTTTATCTACCAACCTGTTCAAATCAACACCAGGATTATTTAATTAGATGATGAAATGATACAAACTTCGTATTATGAACATGTGCAGCACAACAAACCCGATCAACTGCTGTCGATAGCTGAGTGGATGAAAATCTCTGACCATAATTTACAGTATCAAAAGAAAAAAAAAAAAAAAAGAACATCCGTTCATTTTTGCAAAACAGGCAAAGTACAATCTATGTAGTGATGATGTCGAGGGCAAGGTGGTAGAACTATAGCAATAGACCTGGCAAGCTAATTGTAAATTGATAGCTATCCAGGCGCAATACGAACCTTCCAGGAAATCTCAATGTTGCAATCTTGTCATGGTAATGAGGAACATATTACATTAGTTTTATACAAACTTCCAATTGAACGAGACTGCACTTTGTTTTTGTGAGTACAGCAGGCTGTGTTAAATTAATACTATTTATAAAGCATTTTAATTACATATGACATCCATTTTTTGGAGCACACATGACTGCAGGGTAAGTGTGCTCATACCTACAGGTCCTGTCATAACAACTGCACACTGCCTCTTTGGTGGAGCAGCTACCTCCTGATCCCACTGAAATGAACTGATCCCACATTTTTTCATTTTGAAATGCTGGTCTGACTTAAAGCTTACAAGCTAAAATCTTTCTGAAAGAATGCCGCACTGATTTCTTCCGGTGTTAAATACAACAGACATACAATAACTCCTGCACCATAAAATAACACGAGGATTTTCAATTCGGACAAAATCCAGCAAAAGAATCATGTTTGCGGCCACTGAATGTCTAACTCTGTGATAGCTGTTTTCATTACTGCACACTTACAACTGCAGAAAAAGTCTTCTTCAGAAAGAGAAACAGCAACAATAGGAAGAGAAGTGGGAACTGGCCGATTGCTGGTCGTCAGGGGCCGAGGGCAGCCGTAAAACGAGCATCCCCCAGACCCTTCCAGCCGTCATCCCCTCACCAAGGCTCACAAAGCAGCACAGCAGCCGTCACAGTGAGCACACAACTGTTTACAAATCCCCAGTTAATAGGATCAGGCCTCATTGACTGGGCGGCTCCGATGTGTCTGATGTAATCTATTAGCTGTATGATAGTCAGTGTCTCAGTCCAATCGATAAACCTGGGCCTCCATATTGCTCCACTGTGGACTGTGTGTGTGTGTGTGTGTGTGTGTGTGTGTGTGTGTGTGTGTGTGTGTGTGTGTGTGTGTGTGTGTGTGTGTGTGTGTGTGTGTGTGTGTGTGTGTGTGTGTGTGTGTGTGTGTGTGTGTGTGTGTGTGTGTGTATAGGCACACGCAGAGGTTTGTGTCCATCTACTTGCTCTTCTATTTCAGATCATGTGCTTGCATGAATTCCTGAGTTTTGATGTTGTGTGTGTGTGTGTTTCTGTGTGTGCACAGTGGCTGTAAAACATCTATAGTGTAGCTGCTACTTAGGCAGATGTTAATTCTGTAACACTTTAATGCATGAGTGCATGTGGGGATTGAGTGTGTGTCTGTGTGGTGTGTAATTATGTTGACATTCGTAATGCACCTATACACGGGTGTATTACTGTCCTGTACAACGGTCCATATGTGTGTATTGATGCGGCTTTACCGTACATGCCGCGTCTGGGAGTGCATGTTCGTGCGTGTTCGTGCATGTGTGTGTGCGCTCTGTGTTTGTGTGTGGGAGTGTGTCTGTAGCTGGTGTAACTGGGTTTCCAATTAAGTTGAACCACAGGCTGGATCAATGCTAGTCCTCTGTGTGCAGGAATGAGCAGCCCTGGGCCCTCCGAGCATGCCCACGAATAATTTATCACTCACACTGGGCCCAGGCAGAGGAGGAGGAGGAGGAGGAGGAGGAGGAGGACTGGCATGAGGAGAAGGAGACAGGGAGCGTAAGGACAAAGTGTCCAGCCCAGGGGAGAGAACGCCAAAGATGGGCAATCGAGGAGACAGAAAGATGGAGGGGTGAAGAAAGAGAGAGATCAGGACCTGGAGGAAAACACTGTCAGCTCTCGATCATTTAGACGCATCATTCTCCACAATTTTTTTCTGGTAAACAACCGTCGAAAATGAAATTCTGTGGGGAGCACAAGCCACATAATTCTTCTTAAAACATACTGTATGTTTGCAAATGCCGTAAGCTGTAAAGACGAGTGAAGATACGTGGTGTAAGAACAGAGCTGGTTATCAGTTTTAGAAAAATTGCCTTTTACAAATTAGATATCACCCAGTCACTGTCGTCTGGAGAATAAAAGAAGGTTCTGTTGGTTTGAATTTGGCTGATTTACTGTTGGATCTATGAATACTATTACAAACCATATTTTCAGGTGACATTTGTACTGAATTCAACACAATTTTACAAATTTGTATTCACTTCATGACATGTTGCAGTTGGTAACATTATATAGCTGCTATAAAAAAATTATTGTGAAAAAACAGTATATTTGCTTCCATTCTCTCAAACACGATCCCGCTGGTTTGTGTTTTACCTTACATGTTAGTTTATTTTTATATCTGTATGTAACTGTTTTGCCTATCTGGTAACATGCTAAACTCCACATTGTTTAACTAGTAATTACAGTGCTGTGTGTGTGATGGCAATACCGTTGAATCTAATCTTGTCTGTATGAATTTTGATTTCTTGTGTTCAATACATAGTTTTAGAAAATGGTCTAAAATGTTATTCTAAATACACACAAAGTATTTGTCAATGTTTTCGTTTAGAAAATGACATCATTGTACTTTTAAATACACACTTATTATTTATGATCTTGTGGCTTTAACATGTTCAGTTTAAAACATGAGTCTCGACATTAGCATGATAACATGGTAACATTGCTAGTTACAATGCCAATACTTAGCAAATATAAAGTTTCCCATGTTAACATATATTAATTAGTACTGAACATGAACTACAGCTGGAAAAAAAAACAACCTCTGATCCAATGGTGGCTCCAGATAAAAAAGTCATGGGATCACCAAAGTTATTACAATTCATAAGGGTGACATAAATGTGTGCCAAATTTGACAATTCATCCCAAACCACAATTGTCCACCCCATGCTGATGCTATACGTACAAAATATAATCGTGATCTATTCAGTAGTTGTTAAGATATTTTGGTGCAGACCAAAACAGTGAAACCTTCTGAAAACTACTGCACATAAACCGAAAACACGCGTGGTCCAAAGTGGTGGACAGGCAGCAAGAGTGACATTACAATACAGACTCGCTGTTAGCATGACTAAACCTGATCTCCAACAAAAGGCAAGAAACATGAAATATTTGTAATTCATTGGCTAGAAAAGGTTTCATTTGAAACATCGGGAGTAGCTAAACACAAACTGATATGAGCTTCACTCCATCATGCATCATGGACGTATTTGCAGCCAGAAGAGATTGAGGCATTTACAGTCACCCTGATGCTTGCTTTACTGAAGCTCTGCACGTCCAATTTCCTTGTTCTTTTTCCTCGATGCAGTAACTGGAGGATAAATCACTAACAGTGGCGCTTGTTAGTCAGCAGGGTATAATGTGTTGGTACAAGACAAGCAGCATTTTAAACCCCACTGTCTCATCCCAGGCGGCGCTTCTTCTGAATGGACACTTTGCATTAAGATCTGCTGAAGCTACATCGTAGCTTTAGTTGAAAGATAGAGAAACGCAGACACATGTGGATGTACACATACAGAGAAGCACAGATCCACACACATACAGAGAAAAATACATAGTAGGATAATATCAGCCGGTGTCTAATTTTGCATAACTACCCAAAAACCCGTGTAGACACACATACAGACAGGAAAATACACAAAGAGAGAGACAAAGAACTGCTGCCCAGTTACACCCATGGATACAGTGTCTCCACCCTGTGGAGTGAGAGGTCCTGTGTTACCTCTGTAGCTGTCCTTAGTTCGTCTCTATCAATCTCACAGTAGCGAGGCGTGGACTGTAAGGAGCTCCATGTCGCTCTGTAATCTTCTCTTAATGTGCTGCACTCTAAGCCTAAATGAACCCATTTGGAGTGACTGTGAGCAGACTGAGATTCATCCCATGTTATCTGAACAAGTGTTACTAATGGGTTTATCAATTAGGCAAAGTCCAATAACTGCATGCCTGCAATCTCCTTTAAACACACTCCACCAGCCCTGATTTCCGTGGTTAATGAGTACATGAGTACACACGCACGCATGTGTGTGTGTTGGTAAAATTGGGACACCATGGGCAGTTTTTATCTGTATGTCTCTATTTGCTGGTTTATATTGCTGTGTGTGCAAGTCCATCTCAACATAACTGGTTTATGCATGTGGTTATGACAATATATTGAATGTGCATGTTTGTTTCTTTGCGTAACAAGTTGTGCACTTATACAATGTGTGTTTGTGTGTATATAAATCCTTGTACATGTACAAAATCCATGCAAATAAATATCTTTGGATCCCTTCTTATGCAGTGTATATAGTGTATAGTCTTATATGAATTATGCTCTAAGCCTTTGAACATATTGTATTGCACTTGTATGCGTACAACTGCATGCATTTTTTGATGCCCATCTCTCCCTGATGTTCAGATGCTGTTTTTTCACCACTTTAAGACACATTTGATCATATTTTCTCCATAATATGTGATATTTTGGTGATAGTTTGGCATACAATATGACTGCATCCAATTACTGTAAACTCAGGAGACAAATGCACCCTATTGTATACTATCCTCTGTTGATTTGTTGAGGTCACTAAAGATTAACTCTCAGCCTGATTAAAGTTGTTCTATCACACAGCGGATTGCTTTTAATCATATTTGACGCCCTGACATTTCCTTTAGTCCCACCAAAAGCTGACATTTTCATTTCTCAACAAAATGTATCGACAAGTATTCTCTTTAAGTTTGGTAGACACATTAAAGGACCCATATTTTACACTTTTTCTGAGTTTTATTTGCAGTCTTGATATCCATCAAAAAAACATTTGTAAGTGATTTTAAGTATCTGTACTCCACTCCTCTCTGTAGCTTTGCTCTGGAGCTCTAAGAACAGGTTGTTTTGTTTGTGTGTGTCTTTAAGGCACATGGTTATCAACGACCCTCTGCTGTGATTGAACCAGTCAGTGTTTTAGAAATGAAACAAATTTCAGAGAGAATATGGCTCATGTTCTGCAGCTAGATTATCTAAGGAGAAGAGACGTGGTACAATGGAAGGGAGGTTTGCAGGCATGTTAATATTGAAGATCTCATACTATACAGTATGTATAATAGCAATATGATCACACATAGGTCATATAAACCACCTCTGGTAAGTATGTATTCGCTAGAGGTCATATTTGACAGTAACCTTTCATGACTCGCATTTGCACAGGAGACGTTGCTACTGAGGTGTGTGTGTGTGTGTGTGTGTGTGTGTGTGTGTGTGTGTGTGTGTGTGTGTGTGTGTGTGTGTGTGTGTGTGTGTGTGTGTGTGTGTGTGTGTGTGTGTGTGTGTGTGTGTGTGTGTGTGTGTGTGTGTCGGTGGTTGAGTTAAGACCAATTAGAACGAGTGGATTCACTTTTCCATATACACGCCCCTGTGAGAATACCGGCCGATTACTCTTTAAACTCCCCACAGAGCATGTTACATACACTATACCTCTTATTCATTCAGTGGACAGAGACAGAAAGAGACAAATTTAAAGAAGGGAATAAAACTTTAGATTGACATGACATGGTTTTTAAACTGCCTGCACTGATATTGTTTTACAGTGCAGATTATTTTAACTAATAATATTTAATCTCTTTGAGTTTTCAATATCAGAGCACAACCTTGTGGGTAGATATTTACATGCCAGGCAGACACAGACATGAAAACTACACATACATATATAACAGATAAGAAGGTAACAGCTGTGAAATGTTCTAAATGTTCAGTCATTTGAATGTACTTAAGATAAAATAAAATAAACCTCATCGTTATGCTTTCTGAATGTAAATCACAGCGACATAAAATTAATTAAGAACCTGTTCTGCCAAAATCATTCATTTGACTTTGAATAATGCAAATAACCCATTAGTCGACATGAAATTAGCATGAAGTACAAGAGAGGGACGGATCAATGACTAAACTGACCGAACTGATAAAAGAGGTTAAAAGATCATTTATAGTTTTACTTTTTGCTGTGTGATTGGATGAACGAACTTGTCCAATACAGTTGATCTGATTGCAGAACGGAGCAACTGGGGTGAAGGGGCAGACCATCCATCTTTCCAGACAGCCCAAATAAACTAAACTTAAAAAAAGGATGGACACCTGCAGGTGGAATCACAGCAAAGCCAAAATGTTCAGCTCCCTGAAAGTAAAGACAGACTGATGAATGAATGAAGAAAAACAGAGATAAAGTGACAGAGAGGCTGACATGGTGATAAAGTGAACAAACAAACAGTCAGAGACAGAAAGACTGACAAACAGGATGAGGGAAGAATTGATTCATCCTGATGGTTTGTTAGACAGGTGTCAAGACGGATGGATGGAGACAGACGGAAACACGGACAGACAGGCCAACAGAGTGTCAGAGAGACAGATAGACAGTGACACCCCAACACTGTTCGGGCAGGAACACACTGAAGGCTAAAAACATAGACAACAACGCAGAGAGACCATTTTGTATCAGCACTGCAAAGTCGATGTTCGCAGCAGAAAACATTCACATAAAAAAAAGTCAATGAAAATGAAATCTTATCACAACTTTTGGCATTTTGCCAATCTCGATTTAACAAAGTAACAAAGATGACGGCAGGAGGAAAACTCTAAGTATGTCTCTGAACACAGAAACATTAATCAATCATCAATCAAGAGTGGAGTTGGAAGAAAACATTCAGGCGGACATAACAAAATGATTGACAGAGGGATCACACCGTAGAAGGAATGGGAAGATTTGTTTTCAGTGATGCTGCATGTATGTGCAAATAAAGCAAATGTGCAGAGGAAGCTTTAAAATCATGGCATATGTCTCAGTAGAGTAGGTGTAAGTTGGACCGGTGATTTTGATCTGCTACTAAATTTGGTGATAAGAGAGTTAATTTTTTTGAGAATTTTATACACTTTATTAATCCCCGCTTGCAGGGGGGCTCTCAATGGCAATGTTTGGATGATGGGAGGAAGCCGGAGAACGTGCTCATGTTTTGCAGATATGTAATGTTTTTGCCATGTTTTGCAGATATAATGTTTTTGCCATATTAGTTGAACGAGTTAAAATGCTAACACTTGATAATTAACTATAAATTCAGCTGAAAAAAGTCATGAGGTATTTTGACATAAACAAAGTGAACAAACTGAAATTTCCATATGATGACGCTGGGAAAGGAATAGTCAATGGATCACCATCTGGTTTTGTTATCTAATGGAGTGCTGATTTCACAGAAATCCATTTAACAGTTGTTGAGATATTTCAGTGGAGAACAACAGAGGGACAGACTGACTGCCACTCTCACAGCGCAGTATTTCTAAACACAAATTCATTGAGTCAAACAATAATAACTCATCAGTACAGTAGGGGTGGGAGGAGCTACTGCAACAGGCTCACTCTTCAACTGTCAACTCACTGACGTCACACAGGTAAAACTGTTTGGATCGCTGACAAGTAAAGTACAAAAACACAATACTGTTACCACTTATCGTCTTAAGTGCCGCCAAAGAGAACAAAAAAAAAGAGTTCTTTGAGATTGTAACTATTCATCAGATGACACCTATGATTTATGAAAAATTCCCTTTATCCTTGAACTTATTTCCCATTGACGGGCCATTGTGTTAACTGTACAAGTGTCTCTAGATAGAGATTCCTAATAGTTAGAAAAATGGCTGCTCCTGGTGGTAAAGTCATATTTACTTGTTATAAGAGTCAAAAGCAAACAGTTAAAATGCTTAATATAAAATAAAAAATTTTAGAAAGGTGCTCACACTAGTTGCCCAAATAAACGTCATTTACACAGTTTTGTCTGACTCTTCGTTTTATCAAATCTCCACAACGGAGGTAAAGAGAGCGAGTCACAATAGCCAAAATAATGGGAAACGAGTTGAAATAAACCAGCATTATAAATTATCATACATTTTATATGAATTTTGAGGTTTAATCTTAATGTTTCAGAGAAAGTACAAAATATAGTTCTGGAAATAGTTTATTGGCATATAGAAAATAGATACATGCATCTTAATGTCTGTACGACGTATACAAATAGTTAGTAGTTGTGGATGCTACACAGGAAGCAGGTTGTTTCTGATGAATGGGGAGGAGAAAAAAACCCAAAAACAATCCAGGTTTGCATGTGTAAGAAACAGAATATATGAGTGTGTGTTAGTGTGAAATGTAGGCAGAAAGAGTGAGACAGAATGAGCAAGTGTTAGAAAGAGCGAAAGGAAGAGAGAGCGAGATACATACAGAGAGAGAGAGAGAAGCCGGCTCCATGAAGACGTGAGCAGAATGCTGCTGGTCTGAGCAACAGAGGTGATATATAGTTTAGTCAGTAGCAGCGGGTCACGACAAAGCCTTTAACAGTAATGTCCTGGGAGTCGCCTCGCCCAGGGGACCCGCGCTCCATTTTACAGCCAAGCGACTGAGACTGAGAACGCTGTGGCATGACAGCTGGAGCAGTAAAGCTGGCCTCTACTACCATCCATAACATGAAGGAGGCGTAGACGCCACTGATACCGCCACAAAACACCAGGCCCGAGGCCACACCGACAGCTGGCGAGTTAAGAGGAATGAAGAAAAAGGGGGCTTGGGAAATAGGAGGAAGTGGCAGACGAGACAAAGGAGGGAGAGGAAGAAAAAGGCACGAGGAGATATATTTGCAGGTTTAAACAAAGACAGAGAGAAAACAATGATCAACATCAAAGAGACTAAAAACATAAATGGAGTGAAGGGAAACTGGGAGGAAAGAAGAGGTGAGAGGCTCAAAAGTGGAGAATTTTTGTGTTGCTGTCTTCCTCTTTTGGTGCTAAAATAGTTGATTAAACAATTGATAGAAAATTAACCTTTAAAAATCTTGATTAAGTAATTGTTAAAGTCATTTATAAAAAAACAGATGTAAAACGTTGGCTTTCTTTTAAGGTTTTAGGCAGATGGTTGGACCAAAGAAGCATTTTCAAAATGTCAAATGAAACTGAATGAAACTGTGATTTTTCTGACATTTTATACAAAGATAGTTGTTTCATAATTGCAAAAACAATCAACAGTGACTAAGAAAGAAAATAATGAATCTGCTATTTTGAGCGAAAGCAGAAAGTATACCGCCTTACTGCACAAAACAGGACAAAGCCACTGTGCTCTCAGCACAAATGGACCTTTGTTTTTCAGATTTTCTGGCAACTATACATGTCTAGGGAAGTGAAACGCTAATGAAATAAGAACATAGCAATACCGGTAGCTCTGTGTAAGTAGTTAAAGCTTTAGACCTCCTGCTCACGTCAGAATGCTAACAATTTTTTAAATTTAATTTTATTCACTTTATTAATCCCCGAGGGGAAATTTCTTCACTACAGCAGGGGGGCTCTCAGGGGGGAGCTGCTGCAGCAGGCTGCCACTAGCGCGGCGCCAGGTAACCTGACCTGAGGTGCATGTTTTTGGATGATGGGAGGAAGCCGGAGAACCCGGAGAGAACCCACACAAGCACAGGGAGAACATGCAAACTCCGCACAGAAAGGCCCAGGACCGGATTCGAACCCGGAACCTTTTTGCTGTGAGGCGACAATGCTAACCACAATGCTAACCACTGCACCACCGTGCCGCCCAAACAAGCTCCCAATGACGATGTTCACACTCTGATGTTTAGCAGGTAGCTCTGTTGTATCGATCTGAGCGCCCAATCTGAAGCGCATGGCTCAGGTAAATTCGAGGCGTGTCCAAATCCACTTTTAATGGTTTAACAGCGGACAATCTGAGTGTGAGGCGCATGGCTTAAAGGGGTTGCATTTAGTCTCTTAACAAATTGTAGGTGTGTTTTGGACATAAAATTAAATCAACTGTTTGGAGTGTCGTCTTCCTTCCCATTAAGAGCCAGGTGTGGCGGATTTGTCAGGAAGTAGGAGAGAAACCTTTTCTGCAGAGGAAAATGTATCTGTTCATGTGCTAATTGAGCAAACAGATGTAGTGAGAATCTTTCCCACTATAAACTTACTATTTCTAATCTTTTGCATGTTTTCACACCGCTGCATGTCCCTGTGTGTAACAAGCAGACTTTCGGCGCACTGTGCGCACGCTTATGTAGTCACATTGGTTTCCACTGCCTTAAGATAGCAATACACCAGCAGTGTGCCTGACTGCCCCTCATTTTAAAACCAACACTCCCGATGGCGCTCAGATGGGTACGTGGATATTTGTTATTTAAACAACATGGCCGCAGAACGGGAAAATGGCTACTGCGTTGGTCTGAAACTAGCAAAGACACTTGTGTTGCGTTTGCTGCTGTGTGCCATGTATAAGATAGAGAACATACTGTTTACCAAGCTCATCATCTTAGTTTAGTGCAGGGGTCTCCAACCTTTTTCCTCTGAGAGCGGCTTTGACAAAAGGAAAGTGTCCGAGAGCAACTCATGTTTCGTAACATTTATTCACATAGCTGAGCTCCACCCTAACCAGCTAAATGAGCTTCTTTTATGTGAACAAAAACAAATTGGCCAGTACAAACAACAAATTGAGACCCCTGGTTTAGTGTGTTAACATGCTATTACTTAATATTTAGCATTTAACCCAAAGTAAAGGGTGAGGCTGTTGGCTGTTATGTTTTTGGACTGAACAAATTGAAATTGATATCTGATGGTAAAATAAAGGGATCAATGAAGTCATTAGAAACTATTGTTTAAAACGTTTGGTGCTAATTTATCACAGATGTTGAGATATTTCACTGGACAGGTTAAAACTTTGACCTGTTTGTAGTGCATAGTAATGATCAGGGGATCATCACAATCATTAAGAATTCACCACATGGCCGCCGTGAATGTCAAATGTCATCGTAATCCATCCAATAGTTTTTCACATATATCAGTCTCAACCAAAGTGCTGGAATGACTGACCGACTGACAGACCGGCTTTGCCATCTGCTTTACAGCACAAAACAGGAGAAGGGTCCTGCGCTACCAGAATAAACACAGCTGAAGTTTTGATATGTTTTAACTGCATATTGAAAGCATTGAAAGGCTGATGGGAAACTAATTTCTGGAGTAGTCAAAGAAGACAAAGAAGAAATGTTGAGGAGGGATATACAGTACATGGAGAGAGATCCTAAATATAGTAAAATATAACATGTAAAATATAACACATTACAATACAACTCATCAAAGCCATGACAAGAAATCAAATTTAAAACCACAAAGCTGATGACTCAGACGGTCAAAGTTATCATGTGTATTGTTAGAATATTACTGGTGTGTAGTATGACCAGAAAGATAAACACTCACTTCACTTCCAAGGCGAGAGCCAGAATTCCCGCAGCAATCGGAGCAGTGCTGGATGTTCCTGGAAAGTGTGTGACACACCCGTCACCAACGCTGGTCAGAGTCACCTGAAGGAACCACAAACCATTTAAGTTACAACATATAGATGTCATATCAGCGTACAGGGTAAGAGGAAAAGTGCATGAGAGCTTTTCCATGTAATTACTCCCCTCTGCAGCCAGTGTTCCCACACTGTATCAGCTACTGTATCAGCAGCCGTTTGTTCTGTCATTAGAACATGTCAGCACAATTTTACAGTCATGATAATTATAAAAACAACTTGTGTCTGGTCCAACCTTCTAATTTGAGGTGGACAAGGGCCAGCATCCTTGCAGAGAAAGGTGATGTCACACTGATAAAATTGGCCTTTCTGTTTCTGTAGCCCTGTAGCTGCCACTGCGTTTCTTCCTGGCTTTTTAGTGTTACCTCCGCCATCAACACTTCAGCTTCTTCCTCTGTCCTCCTCAGCCACTACAGCATCGCTTTACCTCCAATTAACACCCGTTTGCTTCTGTGTGTCTCCATGTGTGTGTGTGTGTGTGTGTGTGTGTGCGCCCAGCAGTCACCCAGGTCATTTGGCAGGTCTCTATAAATATCACACCAGTGGCTGCTCTTTAACAGGCTTCTCACAGCTCAGAGGAGCCAAAGAGCAGGGCTACTGGCACACACACACCCCCACACACACACATATATATATATATATATATATGCGCTCATTAACGATAAACACTGTTGGTAGATGTGTTAGGCGGTACACACATACTAACCAAAGGTAGTGCGGCTCCCACGCTGGCCCCAGTCAGAGTGACGGCCATCACTCCAGGGCAGGGCTCGCCGAAGAAGGCGGGCTTCCCGGTTTGACTGACAGCGCCGATGGCGATGTTGTAGATGGAGTTAACATAACCGTCTGCGCCGCAGTGGTCGTGCTGCATTCCACCATTACCTGCCGCCCACACAAAGATGCTGCCCTTCCCACCCCGGCCCTGAGAAAACACACAGAGGCACGTCAAAGTGAGGAAAAAAAAATTCCATCTGGCGGTCAGCAGAACCTTTCAGATGTCACATACTTATGAACATGATGTATTTATACCAGAAACAAAAGTGTAACAACTGAATTGTCTATAGTGTAAAAGGAAGATTTCAAGAAAGCATTTATATTGGAAAGTTGTTCTTTTGAGTGAACTAACGACACACACTTTCATTTTTCTTCACTCTAATCTAATTTAATTTAATAAAGTTCTCTTTTTGAGCTATTTTCATGTGAGGTGCTTCAGGCTGTAATTTTCATTATTATATTCCATATGTATACAAAAAAATTATCATAAAGCCCAGCAAAAACCAACGCAACCTCAAGCCACAAGAAGCTGAAATAAAAATAGGGATTTACTTTGTTGTGATGGTCACTTGATCTCAAAAACAAATAACTGTACAAACAAATAATTGAAAATCAGGGCCGTTAGTGAGTAAAGATAACTAAAGCTGAGAGGAAGGAAGTTGGTGGCAATGTTTTCAAAAAAAATTTAGACGATAAAGACAGAAATTGAGAAGAAAGACTTGATTTAAAGGGATTCTCCAGACTGGGACTGGAAATGTAACTATAACATGACGATAAAGTGCTAAAGTCCTTGAAGCTGTGCTATGGATGCCCGACTTTCTCCGTTTTCACCAATGTTCACCAATATTTTCTCCATTTCATTTTTCTGATAGTCCTATTTTTCTTTACCACACGTCAACCAGGCTCAAAGTTCAGATCTAATAAAATATTCTAAAGTCAAGGTTCACATACAGGCTTCTTTACCTTTCGATCATAACTGGGATACTTCTGAAAGCTTGTGAGTGAACCTTGCGTTTTGAATATTTTATCACAGATATGTGTTTTCAAGGTCAAGACTGAATCTCAGTGCTTCAATTTTGTTCCTCCGTCTTGATTTATGGACCCAAAAAGTAAACCAGTAGCGCTGTAGGATGGTCCTGTTGGCAGGCACTGTGATACTAGAATGAGTATTAGTTAATTTCTTGTACTGTTTATTGATGCTTAAAATACAGTTTTGTGTGGTTAAACTTCCTAACTAGCTTTAAAAGAGCAACATAAGGAGAGGCTGCTGTCGAGAAGAGAAGAGGGAAAAAAAACGTGTCTGGTTAAATTATGAATCAATGATCATAAAACAGGCTGAAGATTGTTGCCGTGGTGACAGGCACAGCAAATGTAAAGAAGTTGTTTTTTTTCCCTGGGTGTTGAAATTATGTCTGACAGAGTGCCAACATTTTTTATTTAAATCCAATATTGGAGTCATTTAATGTTTTCACTTTTATTTAGAAGCAGTGAAAACAGAAAAAGGATTGCACGAATGATTCTTCTACTCTTAGATTTAGTTCTTGAATTCACTCGCTAGCACTTTGTTATTTTGTGATCATGTAGTACCTGGAACTATCAGATTAAAAAGGGGTTAATATAGTGGCTAAACTCTTCTTCTAATGTACCGCAGACTAATATACATTTTGTAAGCTATTAATAAATTAGGAAATATGATTTAATATTAATCGGGCTATGAAATCTGAACACTCGACATTTCGTCCTTCTGTCAGCTGCACTGACAGTGAGACTGCTGGCTTTACGTCTGACAGACAGCAGTGTGAACTTGGAGATGAAAGCTGTGCCTTGCGTGTTCCTAGCTGGAGGGCTCGCTCTGTCAGGCTGTGCGGCCCGTCCATCTCGGCCCCGTCGTCCCGCGGGCCCCAACTGCAGACGTAGATGTCGATGAAGTGAGTGTTGAAGGTCAGAGCTGTGGCCTCCATGGCGTCAGTGACAGGGCCATCCAACAGCCGGATACCTGGACAGATTCAAAAGGTCACAGAGATCAGGGTTTGAAAGGGGGGCTTGTGGAAAATATGAAACCAAACTTTATGCTGTTTGTGCTTTTCAATACTGGAGGAGCATTTTATATCCTGGCGTTGTTCAAAAACAGACAAAAAGGGGTTTTATTTAGCAAAAAGTAATGTGATATTGCAGCAACAAAAACAGTGACTCAACACAAGAGGTGAAAATGCATCTGAAACATAATGTAAGCACATGTGCAGCAGCTGGCTTATACTGTAGTAGAGTCTCATTTTTGCTCTGCCTGTTACTCATTGTTACACTGTTGTTGGGTGTTAATTCTGCCTCTTTTATCAGAGTTTGCCTCGCTCTTCTTTCTCTCAGACAGTTTATACATTTGCTTCTTAGCTGTGTCTGTTTTCTCTGTGTGAATCCCTTTACTGTCTGTCTCTGTGTGTGTTCTTGTTATATTAATATTTCTCTGTATGTCCTCCATTACCACTTGTTAAAATACAAATTAAAAAAATCTGCAAAATAGTTAAAAGTGATCAACTGAATATGTACTGTTAAATCATTATTACACTACGTAACACAACATGCAAGGCAGTGCTTCTTGCAATACTGGTTGACATATCGTAGAGGGTGTCACTCGAAGTTAGCATGCTATCAAAGTTGAATATGCACATAATACAGAGGCAAAAGTATGGATTACTTGATATTGTGTAACATTTTGTCAGTCCACTACTGAAAAGAGGCAGAGGTATAGGTAGCAACAGTTTTCACCAAGAAGCAAAACAAATCATCACAAGGATGGAGATCCAGCATTATCAACACCCCAAATGCTATTAACTATTTTTATATGATTCTTATGGTGCAAAGTTTGTGAAAAGTGTGTGGGAACTTGTTGGAGCAGTCTTGAAAGTTTAAGCAACAGAAGCTGATCCCAAGAAGGAAAGATGTTAAATTAAAGCAGATAATTAGGGAGAACATTTTTGTTTCTACATGGCCAGCAATCACAACAGCAGTTTAATCTGCAATAACCGATTTTTTTGACCACTTAAACACTGACATATCCTCACTTTTTAATTTGACTCCGCAAAACAGTTGGCTATTTATCCAGCCGATATAGAGCAACATTAACATTTATTTGTATGTCTGCTGTTTGGTGCCAGACGATAAGTCGCAACAGTTTTTAAGATGTCTTCAAAAATTGTAGATAAATTAAAAGGCTCTGTTTTTGTAAACCCTGTGAAGTGAGACAGACTGCTGCAATAGTGTAAGTATTTCTGAAATTTTGAAGATTCGTTCGGTCTGTATCTGACTGTTTTCACAAACCAAACAGACTAGTTTTTATTCTTTTTCTAATGGAGCGTCTAATGTGTCCAACACGCCTGTTGATTTGCAGTAGAAACTAAAATAATGAATCAAAACAACAAGTCAGGTGTACTTTAAGGTTTCTGAGGGTATTTTGCGACCGTCTGGTGCTTGTTTCATAAAAATAAACCACCAAGTGTACCGAGTGTAATTGTTGTGTGACAGTGAGCAACATTACTTCAATAAGAGACTGTCGGTGGAGCAAACAACTGCTGCCTTCAGATGGCTGTGAAGAAACTCAGCAGAGTAAAATAATTGATGTTTGTGGATTACAGAGCTGGTAGGACTCATTCATTCTGCTTTATTCCTTAAGGCTGGCATTAATGTCATAACTGCAAGGTCACATATCAGCTGGTAGAAAATGGTACCATGAATGTGAGGTTTTTGTCTGGGTGTGTCTTTGTGTGCTGAGCTGTTGACAAGCTCAGAGCAGCTGAACACGCAGGACGCACATGGGACAAAGACTGCAGTACACCACTGGACTGACATCACTGCAATCGAGCACAGTCGAGGAAACACATTTTCATAACGGTCTCATCGGAAACAAGCCGGCACAGAGAACAATTTAATTTGATGTCTACTGTTGCATCTACAAATGGTTTAAATTCAGCAACACAAAAATAACATGGCTGAAGAATGAACAGTTCAAACTTCATTTTTCTGAAGAAAATTGTTTGTCTGGTGACTGTGTTGTAAAACAAAGTTTATCTCTTTATCTTTTTATTCTGTGCCCTATATAATCTCTTTGGATTGCATTACAATGCATTTTAAATCAAAAAGACAACTAATTTTGAGTGGCAGTCATACATGGGATATATTTCAGCATGCATTTAAAAACATCTAAGAAGACAACATATGTCAGAAAGCGAGCACAGCTCTCGCCAGCAACCAGAGCTTCAACATGCAACTTTCATGTGGGTCCAGCCACACTCTGTTTATGAGTCAGGAGAAAAGAGATCCAGCAAGGTAAAATTGAGTCTAACTGTGGAGAGAGATTCCTGCTGCTGTTTCATAATGTTGTTTTCTTTGTCTTTTTGTCAGTTCTGCAGAAGGCGCTCATTAGCTGGTGACAAATGAAGGAGGGTCAGGGATTAAAAATCACAGAGCAGAGGTCAAATGTCAGAGGTCAACCAAGAGATTCCTCTTCTCTTTCTCCATGCTTCATGATGACGACGTCACTGTTAAATTGGGTTTTGAGGAATCCAGATCTGAAAGCTGCTGGAAATATTCCTATTCAAACATATCATATACTCCTTATTAATTTACAGCGCTCTGAAAATATCCGATACAGATCTTTGATTTCACAACAGGAAACGGTCTTTCTCCTGCATTCGGTTTATTCATCCCTCACTAATGTTACAACCAACACTAAAAAAGCCATTACTGAAGCTCCCACTAAAAAATGAGCTGTTAAATAGGGTCAGCACGGCTCAATAGCAGCCAGTCACCATGTGCTGTGTCTCATTCACACAAACCCAAAGCACAAAATACACAGGAAAAACTGCACAATATCTGCACAGTAAAGTGCAAATTTACAAATCATATAGCTACTCAGGCTTTCTTTTTTTTTCATGAATTATCTCAGATTTCTGCCTATAACCAAAACTTAATCTTGAAAATTTTCTCAGACATATGCCTTCACATCTTTGGCTGTTCTGCTGTAATATAAAACCACAGCAGAAACCGAGAATCACACAACAAATATTTTCTGTGATTTCCTGCCAACATTTAGAATACTCATGCTTACAGCTAACAAGCCATGAAAAATGAATTTCCATCTAAACCAACTATGCCATCAGCCCTTTGATTTAACATAATTTGAAATGACATACCAAGTTGCAAAATACCCCCCCCCCCCCCCCAAAAAAAAAAAAAAAAAAAAAATTGACATGAAAAAGTAGTTCCTGCAGTGGGCATGGGAGTTTTTGGGTTTTTGGATTAATCATCGCTGCAGAATTTGGGCCAGAAAATGTGAGTTTGAATTATTCATCGTTGGGTTAATTTTATTCATTTTTTATTTACCAATATTATTATACAGTAAGTCAGACTCTGTAAAGTTAAAGCAGGTCTGGTCGATGAATGTTGATTTTATAGATTCAGCCCTTTTGCTTTAATGTAGCATTACACAGAACCAAACAAACAAAAATATTTGTTTTCATTATGTCAGTTTGGCATTTACATCTGGATTACCGTTGCTTTATTACAGTACTGATTACGTATTTTGTATAATGCCTAGAGTACAAAAATTATACTGCCTCATTGCACTATAATAAATGTTTTTGAAAATGCTTTTCATGCCATGTCATAGTTTTGGCCAGTGCTGCACACCCACAATGCACTGCCTCCCACAGTCTCTATAAGGCTGCATTGTGTTCCTCACCTCCGATCCTGGCATTGAAGGCGATGCCCACACCGCAGTAGGAGTTGTTGGCCTCCATGGCAACTTCCCCTGCACAGTGGGTACCGTGACTGAAACAGAGGGGGAACGAGATGTCAGCCACACGTTGAGGCCAAACAGGCAGAGATGTAAGTTTCCTTGACATGCACACACCATAATTATGCCAGGACAGATGATTACGCCACACACTGACAGAGACATAAAGATACTGGAAACTGCAAGTCAATCCAAAGGAAGCATTCTTCCCTTGATACTGTGTTCATACACTAAAAACACAAGTAATTACACATGCACATATATTTATAGATACAGCATTTAAAAAAATCTTCAATTAAAACTTTTAATTTTGACCTGGACATTACATGTATGTGGGCTAATTAACTGCTCTTTGCTGAGTTATTGTTCATTTGTTAACCTGCTTTCAATTCTCACACAGCAGATATGCAGTTCACAGGGATAACAGCAGATTTAAATTGCAAAATGCTGCATAGGTTTTGAAACGATGGGGCCCGGATTCAGACAGATATGGCCGAAAGCACGGTTCTCAGTTCTAGCCAGCGACCATCAATTCTGCCTCGATGAAATGACAGCTGTCGCTAGTTGTAGCCAATTAAGATAGTTTTAGGTTCATGAATTGGATTGGCTGCCTGGCTCACATGTTTGCATTTCATGTTAGAGCAGATATATGTATATAGTTTATTCCATTCCCTACAATTGAGCTCTTGTGTTTTGGGTTTTTGGAAGGCTAAATAAACAGCCACTACCTATTCTCCTCAGTTTTGACAGGCATGGGATCGTGAGACAGACCGTGTGACGCACGCAGGTCAGCACTTGCGAGCGCCTCCTGTAAAAGCCAGACAGAAAACAAATGGAGCTCAGTGTAAGACAACAACAGTGACAACACAAAACATTAGAACGACATGACAGGAAATGAAGGAACCCCATGAAAAACTCTTGATACTGGCACTTGAATTAGTCTGTCAACATATTTCTTCTGACTGACGGCAATCAGTGTCACTGAGGAGATGCCTCTGTCTGTGTCTCTGTGGTTTATGTGAGAGTCTCATAAAAGTGAGCATGTTTGAATGACTTGTTTGCCAGTGTATATAGGCATAACGGGAGGAGGATGTCTTGGCAGCAAACTGTACAAGAGCAATTATGTATCTCTCTCTCTCTCTGCAGCCAGGCTTATCCATGCCAGACAATCTGCTCTGACAAAGTACAAGTTGGCCTGCATGCTTTAAACTGCCTATAGGATTATAAATGACAAGGCAGGTGCAAACAACACTGCCACTTCACATATGCTTTATGGCTAGCCGGTGTAACACCAGCCTAACAGCTTTAGCACTTTATGAAACTTTTATTGTCTTCAGTTTTAAGTAATAGAGAAGAAGGGCCGATTAAAATGAAGTCAATACACAGATTAGTCTGATGAAAATCCAAATATGCTTGTGGGACTGAACAGCAACTGATGGCAGATAGACTGCAACCTTGTAGAAAGATAACTTGATTAGAAATGATGTTCTAAAATAATGTCTGAGAGTCACTCAAGATAGCATTCAAATTCATTTAAGTGATTTCAAGTTTACTCACAAAGTTTTTCTTCAGATCCTTGTTTGTGTAATCTACACCTGAAAAAGAGAAAAAAACCAAAACAAGAAAAAGGACAAAATTGGATTTATAAAAAAGAAAAAAAAGAAGAAGAAGAGATTGTTCCAGTCTTTGTTGACTTTTACAGTTGTTGGTGTAGATAATAAACAACCCTGCGGGAGTTATTGGAGGTCAAACACTGCAAAGATAACACATCTACTCTGACCCTCTGAGGTCAAAAAGTGAGGATAAATAGTTAATATGGTCTATTTGACAATATCAAAATAGAGATTAAAAAGAAATCACACTGAATGCAGAAGGGGAAAAAAAAATCAACAAATAAAAGGGCATACCATTTTGTGCTACCAAATTGCTTAGAACAGCTGATAGTAGGTGTGTGTAGGAATAAACTACAGTCGAATCACGACTGTTTGCTGTCCTGGCTCCTAAATGGTGGAATGAGCTCCCCACCGACATCAGGACAGCGGAAACTCTGTACATCTTCCGCCGCAAACTAAAAACACACCTTTTCCGACTTTAACTTGAAGACTAGAACTTTAGTAGCACTTAAAATGACACTTACTGATAGCACTTTGTAGTTTGGCTTTCTTGAAGAAATTGTATTTACTTGATTCCTGTTGTTCTGGGTTTTGTACCCTCATGGTTGAAATGCACGTATTGTAAGTCGCTTTGGATAAAAGCGTCAGCTAAATGAAACGTAATGTAAAGTAATAAACCAAGAGTCATTTAATGCTCAAGACCTATATGCTTTTAATAGTTTTTTTTAAATATTTTCTGCTTTCAGTAATGCCGAGGTGCAGTCGTGGTTTTCTTACGTTCCCTGGAGCCATGGAGGCAATGCTGTTTCGAATCATTTGAACTTACTGTGTGGTAGACAGGTTATTAAAATTTTGAATTTTGAGTGCCCTACTAATTGGTGCAATTAATTTGCCAGAGTGTGAAGTTTATTTATTTTTTTTCAAATCAAATCTAGATTCATGTTTTGCTCTATGAGGTATTGCACATGACTGATGGATGAATGAGTGAACAAATGGCCTCAGAACAAATCCCCCCAAATTCACTCTATTTATACTGCCAGGCTTTTCAGTTCTCACTCTGTACCTTTCTCTGCATCTTTTCATCATCCTCTCTTTCCACATCAGTTGCCTTTCTTTGACTAGCCCCTTCCCTTTGCTCCCCCTATCCTCACCACCACCACCACCTCCATCCTCTGCTGCATCAGGGCTCCTGTGGACTCAGCGAGAGACAAACGAATGAGGGCCCCAGGAGGGCCGGGCCTGCTCTGCCACACATCACTCACTCTGTCTCTCAATCACACACACACATGGGACCTGCCAGCCTTTGTCCCATGCAGGCAGTGCCTCCGGGTTGTCATGGTAACCTGCAGTCGGTTTCGCTGTGGCGGCCTGATTGTGTTGAGCTCAGGCGGGATGGAGCCCTGGGTGGGTGAAGCCTCATTGGAGCCTGCCATACTGAGCCATACTGAGCCATGCCATGCCAGGTCAGCCCACTACGTCCTGCACAGAAGCTCCGATGTTTCATTCTCTCCTCATCCACCTTTTGTTTTTTGTCGTTCTTGCCCCAGACACACTTCTTCTGTCGTCATAAGTACAAGTGTGTGACCCACGACAATAGGCGGTGGCCTGTAGGTAGTCACGGTGATAACGGACAAGGAAAAGTAATCTGGTCAACTGTATACTACATTTCATGGCAGTTTAAAGGGTTTTCCAATGAAATGGGATTAAACAAATTCTAAATACACTAAAATCACATAATCAATATAAATAGCAAACTGAAAAACCAAAGCAGATTTTTGGGCCAGTAGCAGCATATTAAAATAGATTTTTCCAACTTTCTAGTAAGGTGGTAATTCAGGAACTTCAGGACCTCTTTTGTTCTGGTGACGACTCAGTTGTATTTTGGACAAGTTGTCATTATGAACACGAGTGTTTTAACATGAGTCACATAATTCTAGAAGTTCCAATGAAAAAAAGGCTGATGTAATAACTGATTTAATCTGACTACTAGAATTGAGATCTAATTATCTGACAAAGTATATCAATGGGATCATAGTCAAATGTGGCAACATGGCAGCACGTATAGACTTAATAGAAGAGGGCTGATTATTGATCCATGTGGTACTCAGGCTGACCCTGTTTGGAAGTAAGATTGCTAAAGGAAATTAATTCATTCCTGTCTCCTCCATTGTACCCAGCCTAACAAACCCAGTTTCCAACAATAATGTGAAGTAACACGGTCAAATGCAGTAGTGAGACATTAAAGTACAAGACTAAAAGTTTTGGAAATAACTCAGTGTTCATTCATTGTTTACGGCCTTAATGACGGCTGTTTTGGAACAATGATGGGGGCATAAACTTGATTGGAATGTGTCAAAACAGTCACGTAAATTGATCATGTTTTTTGGTTAACAAACTTTTAAAGTGTTTTTCCACTGAAGGGTAAATTTCATATGAGCCTGTGTTGTTGCAGTGCAGTGAAATAGTGTGCCACCCCCTCCTGACTTCTGATTTTTGTAACTCATTAAACTGTGTCAGACCTTAGAATTTAATATAAACCAAAAACAACCTGAGGAAACTCAAGATGCATTGAAAATTAAAATTGTAAGTATTGAACCAAAACAGTTATCCAAAACCTAAATCACAAATGTGAATAAGGAATCACTCCCTCAACTGAATAGCTAGTTTTTCCACATTTAGCCACAACAGCTGAAATTAAACAATTCTGATAAATGGAGATCCGTCTCTGACATCACTGTGGAAGAATTTAAGCCCACTCCTCTTTGCACAACTGCTTTAGTGCAGCAACATGGGAGGGCTTCAGGTGCCACCACAGCATATCAAAGTAGTTCAGGTCAAGGACAATTGACTAGTACAATTCAAAACTTTAACTTTATTTGTTTTGTGCTTGGGATCATTATCCTGCTGCTTAACCCAGGCCTCAACTCAACAGACTAATATCTAGACATTCTCCTTCAGGAGTTTCTGGATAACAGAATTCATGTTTCCCTCAAGTATGGCTCCACGAAGCAGCAAATCATCCCACAACATGACACTCCATGCTTGAGTATATGTATAATTTGTTCTCTCCCAACATCATCCCAAAAAAAATTCCCCTCGGGGATTAGTAAAGTATATACCTACCTACCTACCTACCTTGCTTCTGGTCCACTAAGGTTGACTTGATTGTCCACCGCTGGTTGTAATCAGGTCTGAGCGTGTCTAGTCGAGTTGTATCACATGCCCAGTTTGTATTAGATAACTTTTTTGCTTCAGTAGATATATTTATCATTTCAAACTTGTATTTTGTGTTTCGTCTGGTTGTCTGACAGTTTAAAATGACATAAACACAAACATAGAAGAAATGAGGAGGGAGTTGACACAGCGCTGTATATGAAATACACAACTACTGAAGACCTGACTGTGTGTGTGTACTATGAACGTGAGCGTATGATTCTGTGCAGGGGACAGAGGAGTATATGGATCAGGATTGACACACAGCATAAGCCGGTGTGTCACAAGGGTCAATTTGAGCATCAAAACACAGGAGCCTCGAGTATTTTCAAGGATGATCCAAGTGGAAAAATGCATTCAGCCAGGTGCATTCACTTAGGTAGCACCATACCGCCATAAATACAGCCATAAACACACTCCAGCACAGTCCAAGGTCTTCTGAGTGCGAAAGTAAAAAGCCACGTCCCACAGTTAGATGGAACACTGTAGGTGGTGGAGCCAATGCAAAACCTTCCATGAATACAAATGCTTTGAACCTGGCTGACCCAGTCGAGATTGTGATTGTGCGGGTGTGTGTGCGTGCACGCGTACTCCGCTCTGCATGTGTGTCAGCATTCAGCGGCAGCAGCTGCACTCTATCTCCTTGCTCCTGCAGCATTCACGTCGGTCCTCAGGGTCAAACACACACACAAATCAGACATCGAGATGTGTCGGAGGCCATTTTGAGCCGACGGAGAGTCGTGCCTGAGCCGCTGCAGAGAAAATGAGCCGACATCACTTCAGAGGAGGCCCCCGCTACACCTGACCCCCCCCCCCCCTTCCCCTCCCTTCCCCACTTTGGCTGGCGCTCGCCGCTTAGCTCTCGTCTGTAGGAGTTACTGTACAAAAAAGCAGCAGAAGTCAACAAGCTGCCACAGAGGCTGGAAGGTAGTGGAGGGGAGAGGTTACGACACATGAGGGAGGAGGTGAGCCGAAAAACACTGATATCCATAGTTCTGTAATGAAGCTGCACATGGCTGATAATTTGCATATGGAAGTGTAAAAGAGAAAAAAGAGAGGTGTGTATGTGTGTGTGTGTGTGTGTGTGTGTGTGTGTGTGTGTGTGTGTGTGTGTGTGTGTGTGTGTGTGTGTGTGTGTGTGTGTGTGTGTGTGTGTGTGAGAGAGAGAGAGCTGCAGAGAGACAGGGGTGTGTGTCACCACCCGCCGAGGGTGAGACTTCCTGGCCCTACACCTCCGTCTCATTAATCAGCTCGGTATTTAAGAAGGGCTGGAGTGGACACTTGCCTGTAATTAGCTGACTTTTTCAAGGATGCGCGTGCGCGCGCGTGTGTGTGTGTGTGTGTGTGTGTGTGTGTGTGTGTGTGTGTGTGTGTGTGTGTGTGTGTGTGTGTGTGTGTGTGTGTGTGTGTGTGTGTGTGTGTGTGTGTGTGTGAGAGGAGAGGAGAGGAGAGGAGAGGAGAGAGGAGAGGAGAGGAGAGAGGAGGAGAGGAGAGAGAGGAGAGGAGAGAAGAGGAGAGGAGAGGAGAGGAGAGGAGAGGAGAGGAGAGGAGAGGAGAGGAGAGGAGAGGAGAGGAGAGGAGAGGAGAGGAGAGGAGAGGAGGGGAGGGAAGGGGAGAGGAGAAAGGGGGTTAAAAAGTGAATGGCGAAGCAAGAGATCTTGGGGAGAGTTTGATGAGTGATACAAGATGGAGAGTTAGATAGAAGGATGAGGAGAGAGGGAGCGTGGGTGATGGAAAGCCTAGAGCAGGCCAGCTGAGAAAAGGAGGAGAGGACTGGAGTGAGAAGGCAAGCTGGAGGGAGAGTGGGGAAGGAGGAAAGGGACTGTTGGGAGGAGCAGGAGAGGTAAGAAAAAATATGAAGAATAAGAAAAGGTAGATGAGAGAAGACCGAAGGCAACTGGCGCCGAGGAAAAGATGCAGGGAGAGACGGCGACAGAGCAAAGGGGATGTGGGGATGGAGAAGAGGGTTCACTTCTAAAGTGGGACATTAGTATTCTGGCGGCACCCAGTCATCCCCCCTACACGCCCACTCCCACCTCACCCTGCTGCCCTGTCTGCCCAGACACAGCTTCAAGTTCAAGTCTGAAAGGCTTCCTTCAATCTCCGCTTTAGAGAAACATCTTTGTTTTTTCCATGTGTGGGTTTAAGTGCGCGCTCAGCTGTTACATTACTGTTATTACTGAAATTCATATGCACACTTTTACCTGCAAGTCAGATGATTTGTGTCAATCAGCGGGTACGCATGACTAGAAATTTCTTGTTATTCAAAAATCCGAACAGCGGCACGCCGACATGCACAGACAGTTTCCCAGTAGGGCAGACACACAACGGAGCCACAGCAAGAAAATGTAACAAGAACATGTTTCATACTTTATGCAAATAATGAAAATAGTTACTCCAATTTAATGTTAAAAAAAAAGTCTCTCAGCTGATACAAACAAATGTATACAGCGGCACCCTCACTGTCCACTATGTGTAAAGGTTCAGTTCTGTTGTGACGACCAGAGACGATCACGTTATAATCTCTGTTCACCTTTCTGAATCACTTTTCTCTGTCCCACCCTCCACCATTTATTTTTGCCAGAGAAGCATAAAATGAACTAGTGCACTTATAAAACTGTACTAGTTCATTTTATGCTTCAATCAAAGTGACCAATATGTCCTTCCAGTCACTTTGATTGATCTCTTGACTCATGCAGACATGCATTTAAGATTTGGACATTTGGAACCAAGTCGCTATGATTTAAAGGATCGATTCATCTACATTAAGAATACAAACACTTCCCTCTAATGGTATCTAGCCATGCAGATTGTTTGGTTTCATTTGCCCAGGGATTGTTTTGTTATGTTTGTAGGTGTATACCTACAGTGAACAAGTGAACAAAATGTGATTTGTTAGGGGGAAAAAACCTAAAAAGTAAAAAAAAAAAACAATCACATTTAAAGAAACTCAAAAATCTTCCTAAAATTTTAAATGTCCCTTTACTTTGGATAATTTACAGGCATAACAAAGAAGAGTTTAAACTGGAGGTACATTTTACAGAGGAAATAGTTTCACTATCTGTGGATTACCCTGGACAATATGGGACATTGTTACTGCGGAGAGGTGATGTTGTTGTTGAATGTTTGAGTTGTCCTCTCACCTCCATTGTATTGGGGAGAAATGTCAGAAAAGCATCTGTCAAAACCAGGACAAAAAAAACTGAGACAATCATCACAGGTAGATACCAATAGAGGTCAGACAATACAGTATGTTTCTTCTCATGTATGTTTCTTGCTTAAGTCCCATCTGTCCACCAAATTCCATGCAACTACAGTGTTTTTCTAAAGATTATGAGGCTAGAAGAATTTCAATGGAAAACCCTCAAAATTAAAAGGTCCATCGAGAAATACGTTAAATGTTTCCAATCATGTAATTCCAATGAAGGAAATTCATCTTTAAAAAATCAGAACACAAATTCATAGATTCATTCTTAATAAGACTAAGTATGTTTTAACAGCATGGCACTATAGTTATGACAAGCTGTACTAAAATTAAGTGCAAAAGTAATTTCAGCTGCAGATTAACACACGCTCAATGTAAAGGTGAGATTTTATAGCACCAGGATGATGTAGGTGGGACAGTCAAAACAGTCTGTATCAATTGCAAATAAAAAAGTTCCATCTAGTGCAACAGTGTGGCTCAATTTTAAACTTTTACTTAAGATCAATTCATGGTTGGTTTTATTGTTTTCTTGGGATGGGCTGTCAGTTATAAAAAAGGAAGTATATCGCCAGCCTAACACTATTTCCTGATAGAACATTTACCAAACTAACTAAGGTGAGAACAAAGCCTTGTAATTATTACTTTACTATATAATATACACACAGAGGTAAAGCGTACCGACTCCTTCGAGTATAAGCCTCTCTCCGTCTTCTGCTTGCACCTTTTCATTCAATATGATGCTGAAAATCTAGTAATAATTAAGACACTGGCAGCAGTACAGACTGTCAGTCCCAGAACTAAATGGCACAGCTGCAGTGATATATATAGTCAGGATTCTTCAGCATGTCTAATAACTTGTTTATTCTTCATAAAGTGGAGGACCCTCAGGGGGATAAGGTGTTTCTCTCATATTTGACATACTCACTGGTAATCCCATTCGTCCCCATAACCATCACTCAACACACATACAGTCACAGTAATTCCTCACAGCTACAGAGCCTGCAGACGACTTCCTTTTCTGCCCATTAAACCGCTTCCCAACTCCTCCTCTGGTCTCCTCCGCTGCTTTGCTCTCATTTGACTAATTATATTCACTGAGGATGGTGTTGACAAATTCATTTTGAAATCCATTAGTCCCGTGGCGTTGTTTAAACAATGTGCACGTTAATGTCCATTGCTTTAACACCCTTGATTCACATTCTAATAGCCGTCTGATAAATCAGGTTATCTGCGACACCTTCTACACACCGTGAAGAGCGGAAATTAGAGAATTATTAACTATCCGCGGTGTTCTGTCGTGTCCGGCTGTGTTAGGAGGAAGAGGAGAGGAGATGACAGAGCAGAGGAGGGGAGAGAGATAGGAGAGACAATAATGGTGAGAGAGCAGAGACAGTGGCGAGACGGACGAGTTAAAGGAGACCAGGGGGAAAAACAGAGAGAGATAATAAGGAACATGCAGAGCGGCAGGATGAAGGGATGGTAAATCTAGAAGAGACTAAGACAAACATTAAAGAGGAGGGATGGAGGGCACAATGTGTAACATACAGGGGGAGAACAAGGAAAGGATCAATTTAAGAACAGTGTATATTTAATGTTCTTTAACCTCTTGGTCACTTTATCCATCTATGAACCTAATATAGAAAATATTACACTGTCTTTCAAAAGGAGGTGTAAACTGAATGCAGAAAAACAATAGGTGAGTTTTCATGAGTGGGACTCAAGCAAATTAATGAATTTACAAACATGCTCAAGGAAAAGCTTTTCACATTTGTGTTAGCTAATATGTCTATATTTCAGTCTTTCATTTTCAGGCATAAACACAGGAAAACATAAATTAAATTCAAAATATCTTACAGCACTCTCATAGACACACAAACATGGCAGCTGCCGCAGTGTGACATGTTAATGACTGTGTTGTGATACTTTAAAGATAGACATTTTGAATATTCACAGACATTATTTAAAGAGCCGATATAAAGGGAAGATACATTTATCTTCTACAAATCTAACTCAAGGGCGGTTAATGAGCCTGTCCTTCACTCTTGTCCTAAAGAGAGGCCATGTTTAAACCTAAGACGTGCATGGTAACCTGACTGAGATGCTGCAATGGTTTACAGTAGAATGAGCTGCTTTGCAATATTTACTAGCGAGGACAAATGTTGAAAACATGCAGGTTTACTGATGCTGCTCACCGTTGCTTTCCCTGTGCTAATTAAGCATCTCAATTAGTTTGTGAGTAAAAGTTCCAGCTGTCAATCAACTTTTCATATCTTCTGCTGCTCACCTCATTTTCAGATTGGAGCGGCAGGTTGTGTAAATTCATTGAACCACCTTAATGAATGTTAATGTTGATTAATTTGGTAGCAAAAACTAAAAAGTGTTATTTTTCTGCCTTCTCACCCAACAACAGCTGCTCACAGACTAAACTGATTCTCAGAGTTGGAGTTATTTATAACTTTGAGACATGGATTTGATACTGAATTCAATTCGATGAAATGCTATCAAACCCCAACTCTAAACGACATACTGTATACCCCTTTTCACATGTTGTTGCCTCTCCACTCGAATTCCTCTTCCTTACTGACAGAATCAAACACTCGATCTAAAGCATCTCAAAATTTCCACTCCACCTACTCTCTTGCCCCCATCTCAAGCCAAATCCTGGCTGCTTCTTCTGCTTCTCCTCTTCCTGCTGTCCCAACTTCCTCCTCCTCCTCCCCTGCCTCTCAGCGCCCGCTGAACAGAGACCAAGTCTGTTGGTGTCAGTATCCGAGCCTGCGGTGCCTGGTGGAGTGTGTGGATTAGACACACTGGCATTATTAGCTGCTTGTTTACCTACCACCACCAACACCACCACCACGACCGCAGGGCTTCAAGGGCAGTGCCGGTGGATCGGCTCCCCGCACGCACCGACCCACACACTGTGTTGAACACTTCTGGTGAGAGAGTCTGTGATGTGTGCGCCATCATGCCCCCGTTGAGTCGCCCACCGTGGCACAGGGCTCTTAATTAAGAGGAGTGTGTGTGCATGTGTGTGTGTGTGTTCTGGGGGCGGAGCAGCTGGCAGGAGACACTGGGGCCAGAGAACATCTGCAGGAGGCCGCAACGCAACACGCCTGCACACACACACGCACGCACGCACGCACGCACACACACACACACACACACACACACACACACACACACACACACACACATAAACACACACACACACCTAAAAAACCCACACAAACAAGCACCTCTACACACATTCACTGGTAGATGAACACAAATACAACTCACACCCCTGAGAAAGGAAATGCAGAGATACACACTCGCAGGCACACACGCAGACCCGTCCAACACTGCCAATGCCACTGCCGCCATACCAGTGGGACTGTCGCCATAGCAACCCAGGACTGGTCATACCACCCTGGTTTAGTGAGATGGGTGACGGCGAGAGAGAATGAGAGATAGGCAGGCGATAAAAAGAGCAAAAGACAAAGACAGAGAGCGAAGGGCATTAAACACCCTCCACAAAGCATGGCCCGAGTCGTGTTTTGAAACAAAAGGGTAAAGAGGAAGAGGGGGAGAGACACAGAGGGAGAGAGAATCCAAAGACGTCTCATCCACCGAGCAGCTCTGAATGTGAGGAGGTCAGCAGCTTAGAGGACTTCAGACGCACCATAGAGCCCTCAGAAGTCAGTCTCCTTTTTCAAGTCAAGAGGAGCTGTGTGCTGTGAACCACACACACACAAACAGACAAACACACACACACACACACACACACACACACACACACACACACACACACACACACACACACACACACACACACACACACACACACACACACACACACACACACGTGACGTCATCATGTTGATAGAAAGTGGGATGGTAGAGAAGGGGAATGGGATTTTGTCCTTGCTATGGGGCAAAGGCTACAGCGGAGGGTAAAGGATTAAAGGATCATATCGGCCTTACCGAGTTTCCTTTATCTCCCGCTGTTATATGTGTCACACCTTATAAGGAATTGTGCTTTACTTTTGACCTCAATGACTGTGTTGTATGTATATCCATATGTTTTCATGAAAATTTCCATTTTACAATTATTACAATAAAAAAAAAAAAAACAATAGTGGAACAGGACAGAAATCTGGGAAAAAATGCCAAATTATTGCAGATAAAGTTTTGACTTTTGGCTAAGTGGTGGAATAGCAAACAAGTTCAATGTCAACAGACTGAGCAAAGAGATGACATACAGGAGGATGTAACTTTAACACCCAGTGAAGTTCCACTGAAGGCACAACAAGTAGCAGGAAAGTAAAACATCAGAGCAATGAGGAGACTGAAAAGTTCCTCAAATAAATGAGTAAAATAAAATCGGAATCATTTTCCATCATTAGTGATGTGGTGCTGCTTTTAATGACATCACCTGGTTCTGTCATACGATTGGTTACTGGCACCGGACTGAAGGATTAGCACCATCAGCTGTACACTCTATTAATCTGTTGCAATGGAATAATGCTCAAAGTGTAAATACTGAACTTGAACTGACCCTGCAAGTAGACACACTTAAACTCACTGACTCAGTATTCTGCAGTTTTTGTGGGATAAGTCAGATTACAGCGGCTCATTATTGTGTCTTCTTTCCAACTTTCCTGTTTAGCAAAAGTATCTGTTCTTTCTTTATTCCTAAAAGAGTTTTGGTTCAAATACCGTTGTATCCAATTTATTTACACAATATAAAGTGGACTGAAATCACTCAGATTGATGCAGTCACATAAATGGCCTTATCAAAACATAACATTATTTATGTCAATCATCATTAGTTAAATAAAACCCACGCCATCTGCCTTGGACTGCAGATGTGAGGTGTTGTGTATTCAGATTTCAGATGCGCCATTCAGACAAACATATACAGAAAGAGGTAAAGCTGCTCTCCATTTGTTAGGTTGTCGTCATGCGCCACTGTGATTGTCACAGCTGTGTCGGAGTGACGAGACCAGCGACGTTAATAGCTCAGTAAATTAATTGAACCCACAGCCATGATTTATACCATCTCTGCCAATTTGTTTGCACTTTGTGCTGCTGCACCAATCTGAAGTAAAATAACAGGCACATTAAAGAGCTGCTGCTTTCAGCCTGATGTTGCATTTGTACAGTCTTACACTGTGTGCCACAGCGTTGGGAAAAGTTGTAAACCTGCTGGATGGTTTTATGGTACAAAGAAGGACCACTTTGTGGCACAACATAGTAAGAGCAGCGTGCTCTTGTGATGCCGTGGCTAAAATTGAAAGAGACAATTAAAATAGAAAAATAAATGCATATTGTTTCCTAAACATATCTGTATCAGGAAACAACAGTGTTTGTGAGAAATGAGTTCAATCACAAATTTGTCAAGATATTGATTATTTATGGAAAATGGTTATATCTATATTGAGATTAGAAAGAAAATTCTCTTTGCATTCAGTAACGATTAGAAGAACAAGTCTCTTACCTAAATGTAAGGGTTTGATATTTTGGGAAATACATTTTTTCACATCTTTGTCAGCATTAAATGAGACGATTTATGTCACAGCTCTGCACAGCTACCCGTCTGTTAGGAGCTAGGACACTTTTACCTGAGGTTCACGTGTAGACTGACAAACAAGGACAAAAGACCTGACTGTTTAGAAAAGTAAAAAAAACAAGAAGTTAAAATGACATGTCATGGTTTGATGTAGGGTTTTGTGTTTCTTGGCTGAGCGCAACAGCTTCCTGAGATATTTAGACAACCAAAGACAAATCAGAGGTATCAGCACAATATTGATGAGAATGATATCAGGTTATTGTGGTTGACATACAAATTTGTATTATTTTGATAGGATATTTCTGGTCAGCTGACAGTCAAGCTGGTGATGAATGAGTCAGTGATGGTGAAGCATGAAAAACACATGAGCGGTCCAACTTTAGACTGAACTAAAGCCAGTCTTACTTTATGTAGTGAGGAAGAAAGACATGATTTGAATGAGCAACAGTCTCCACCCGCCACACTCGAAATATCTATTTGTGTTTCCCTGAGAGATGAAGTGAGACCCAGACTACCAATCATCTTGGCCATGCCCTCATTTGTTTACAGTAATTGCACCGCAGTATCACTATTAACAGTATAATGATGTTTAAAGACGGGACACAAAGCTCCTTTAAATCATCTTCTGCTTGTGTTCTGTATATGAGCATTTCATCACTGTGTTATGTAACGGAGAGATTGGCTTATTAGCTGCTGAAGCTAAGCTGTCAAAGGACAAAACGTATATACTAAATAATAAAGCTAAAGTCATATGAACAACGTGTATGTGTTGTTGCATTTGGTGGTTAGTATGGTTTAGTTTAAATTGCATACAAAGTCAAAAGTACTGAAGAAGCCGGTTGATGTCAAGCGTTCTCTGGCTTCTGGAAGGAAAAGGTCAATAGCAGCAGTGAGATCCCCTGAGCCTCCAACTACATGAACTGGGAAATGGTGCGTAACAAGAAAGACAAGGACACACACAAACACAAAGAGACATACCTGTATAATACTAGCTACTGTTTGCGTGTGTGTGTGTGTGTGTGTGTGTGTGTGTGTGTGTGTGTGTGTGTGTGTGTGTGTGTGTGTGTGTGTGTGTGTGTGTGTGTGTGTGTGTGTGTGTGTGTGTGTGTGTGTGTGTGTGTGTGTGTGTGTATGTGGCATGTGGATACATACATGTGATTTGAGTTTTTTATACGTGCATGCATGTGTGTGTTTGAGGTTTGAGATTTATGCATATACATTAATCAATATTTGTGCTCCTTGCTGTTCTATGCAGTATTGATCTGCTCCACAGCCTCGAGTATACGTGCTTGACTTTTGACCCCAATAGAACTATGAAATACCTCCATAATAAACAATGTGTCCCCCAGTCTGCACTGACTGGGTGAGCAGCTATTGAACTGTAGAGGAAAGATGACACCAATACAGACCAGTATGTCACCCAGTGGATGTTTAGTCCCACTGAGCTCCTTTCACTTCCAGTAACAACCTTTGAGGGTGTGATACAAAATTATATTTTATACTACAAAGAGCTTCAATTGTAGGCAAACTCACTTGTTTTAAGGATCTTTTAAACACTGAAACAACACTATAAAATGTGGCATTAACACAGCCCAGCAAAGGGGTAAAAACATTCAAAGATTTCAGATGCCTTTTCATACACTTCCAACTCTTGGAGAAACACGAACCGACTGAATCATCAGTACAAACCATGACCAATTAGCACATTTCATTTTATTGGATTAAAAGTCAAAAACTTTTATAAATATTTGCAGAGATGTCAGCTCCTCCTCAGAAAGCATATTTCAGTAAGAAATATCCAAACACTGAACTTAATGAATTGCTGCATACATTGCTGACATCAAGCTAAGCTAAGAATCAACATTTATAGAAACAGACATTATTTCAAATAAGTTCCCTTGATAAATTCTGGATCAAATTTTACAATTAGGCATATTGTGGTCTGGGTCTGTTGCTCTTTATAACTACTATGCTCCAAAGTGCAACAACAAAGCATTGTGACTTTGGTAAATCTCTGATTTCTTCTTCCACGCACACAGCGTTTTAGGCTAAGAGAAATCTGGTATGCCAATCATGCAAAATAGAAAAACAAAGTTAAAATAGTTAAACTGATGTTGAGAAATGTTACAGATAACATCAAGGCAGAATGAATAGATTTTTCTGGTTACGTGGGGACTTGAGAAAAGATTGTAAACACAACAGTGACATATTAAAGAATATTATAGCGATAGAGCAGCAAATGACTACTGTTTTAAAATGTCAAATGCCTGGCCATCCAACAAATCAAAGTCTATATTCATTTCCATTTCAGTTTTGCTCGGTGGAACTGGTAGAAACAGAGCAGGGTTATAATTATCTGTGGATTTGTCACTTTGAGCGGCACCTTTCATATTACACATAGTTATTTGTTCCATTGTTACCAGCATCTCTTTCCAATTAAAAATTTGAGTATGAAGATAGAAAATGTATTCAGATAAACTGATTATGTAAAGCAAAAAACTTTTTCACTTGTGTATTTTAAATATCTGACAACTAGTATACTGCTATGGGTAACAATGAATGTCAAAATATCTTGATGTTCTTCTGAGTCAAGGCATATTCTGTGTGGTGACAGATGTCGTCTGCAGCTGTGTGCCCACTGTCCATACAGTTATTGTACATGTACCGCTGCAATCTGACCAAGACTGTAGTCAGGACCGTTAACACGTGTGCACTGAGCACATGGGATGAGTGCTGTAGAAGAAGAAAGCAGGAAAAGCTAAATGTGACAGTTCTTTTACAGATGCAATATTCCACCAGAGTTCAGCACCCGTACTGGGGTCTACCTACTTTCATGTCTTTCTGGTGAGCATGAAAATTATGTTTATTTTTATTTTTACAACTGCAGCACTGGTTTGAATTTGTGAATATTTCCTCGAGAAGAAAATCTGTTTTGCTGCCTCAACTAAACCAGCACAGTTAGACTGAGGAAATAAACATGCTATGATTAATTAAGGGACTCTCACATAGAAGATCATAATAATAACATAATCTCTGTGAGTGCATGCATGTTTGTGTGTGTGAGAAATACACTAATGAAAGCATGCTCCCGTTCCAGCCAAATTCAGCATTAATGATGGACTGAGATCAGCTCTAGCTGTGGGATCAAATACTCCGTCTGCTAAATAATGTAGTGTACAGGGCCAATGACAGTCCCATATGGACCAGAGAGAAAGCTGTTGGAAGCCTAATGTATAGCAGGTACTGTAAGTATGTCAGCAACTGCTGTTAAATACTCTGGGGCTGGAGGAAAGATCACTGCCAAACCGATACAGTATTTATATGAGTGTGTGTGTGTGTGTGTGTGTGTGTGTGTGTGTGTGTGTGTGTGTGTGTGTGTGTGTGTGTGTGTGTGTGTGTGTGTGTGTGTGTGTGTGTGTGTGTGTGTGTGTGTGTGTGCAGATTTGAGGTTGTATGTGATAGTGCACATGAATATGCTTGCATGATGTGTTTGTGATTGCGTCGGAAATGTGTCAGTCATCAATAATGTACAATGCTTGGTGCTCCCCTCTTCAAAGCTAGTGACGTTATAGTGTTCCACATAATTAACTGTCTCTTAAATGCATGCGCACACGCACGCACGCACGTACACACACACACACACACACACGCACACACACACACACACACACACACACAAAAACACACATGAATGAGCTCAATGTCTAAAATCTCCACAACAACAAAAAAAAAATCTCAAAATGTTTTAATTTAAATGTAATACAATATAACATTGAAGAATGACTTATTATAATCCCAATTCAATAAAATTATGCTGACAATATTAAATGACCTGAAAATTCTGTATTCTGTAGATCCGACAATAAAAACAGCAAAGAACACTAAATCTGTACCTCATTTAATTGTTAAAATTTTCTTTACATCTGTTTAAAAATCATTTTTAGATACCAGTATACCATGGTCTATTCATTTAATTTCATTCATTTGCTCATTAATTTCCCCACTCTTTGGCTATCTGCCTCCTAGTGGCCATCAAGATGCAGGATGAATGCATCAGTCATTTTTAATTTGAAGTCTGGTGATGCTCTATATTGAAAAGATTAACACCAACAGTGAACGCATCCGACTAGGAAGTAGAGTGTGTCGCCAAAGCCTGATAGATCCTGTTCCTCTGTACCACAGAGATCCACAATTCTCCAAAATCTATGAAAAATACATCAGTGAGACACACTAGTGTAGTTGATGACGTGCTCCTTCATTACAATAAACACGGGCACTGTAGTTTATTTGAACTCATTCCTGAGTCTGGAAACCCTGTTCACATTAGTGTTAATTCAGCCAGTCTGAGAGGTGGACCAATCAGCTACCGGTGTCTGTGTTTTTTTCTAAATCTGCATGCCCAATCCTGCTGCTGTGAATACTACTGTAGCACACACTACACAGAGGAAAATGGTCCCCAACCGAAGCACATTTACTCTTGTTTAAATTCTGTTTGTTGAAAACTACAGAGCCCAGGTGTTTTAGAAAATGATTTAGCCTTTTTTTTTTTTTTTTTTTTTTTGAAACAAGGACATTTTATTTGTGTCCTGGATTTAAAAATGCACATGTGCAGTAGGAATGAGTGGAACTGGGGCAGAGGACCACAGACAGGGGGGAGAGACAGATCACTGCATCGTTATATTTCCTCCTTTCGTGGAATTTGTTTGACAAAAATATAGCAGACCACCAACCTTATCCTTTAACTTTTTTGGGCATGTTGAACTAAAATACACGTGTAAAAATGAGGAGTTTATCCATATTCCCTCCTACAGGTGTCATGTCAGGAAGAAGAGTGTGCTGAAACTCACTGAAAAAAGCTTTAGACTTACTTGGCTGGATTATGTCACCCTGAGGAGATCATGTTTCACCCTTTGTGACAATCAAGGGAAAGTAATGCTGAGTGAATTCACCTCAACTCATTCACGGCATCCAGAAAGCTGCAATCTGTGACTTTCTTTGCTTAAACATCTGACTTTTTAAGTCACCTGGTCTAATATTGTTATGAACTAACACATTTACAGTCATTCATAGTTTACAGAACAAACGCCAACAAGGTGTGATGACATCACAAACACAACTGTGGAGGCTCTGCTCTAGCTGTTGTAATGTAAGATTTTCTTTCAGCTTTAAGACCAGCATCAGTTCGTTTCTAATGGGGAAACCCAGATGAAGACAGAGGCTGACAGATAGAAAAGTTAATCATCATGATAATTTTTAGGCAAAAAATAAATGGCTAATAAAGTAATAATCGAGTAAGAAAAGCAATGATGGCCATAACAGTAATGATTTTTTTTTTACGTGTCTCATTGAATTTCCCTCTTTTGTGCTTTTATTGAAATTGATTAAAATAGTCAGAATTTCAGGGCAGCGATGATCTATTTTCTGACAACTGTGTGCTTTGAAATCGTGCTTCAGAGAGGAGATGTGTAAAATACACACAGACAGACATGAAGAAAAAAAATTGCACGCGCGCACACACACACACACACACACACACACACACACACACACACACACACACACACACACACACACACACACACACACACACACACATATATACATGAAAAGTGAGTGGTGTTGATGCCAGCTTAGAGTGATGGTAATATCACAGACTGGAGGAGCTGCTAATGAACAGTGCGAATGGGAAGAAAGGCTCCAGCTCAATCCACTAATTGCCTTAAAAGCTTTTCGTACAATTTACCCTGTCAACAGAGATGGTGGTAGTGGTGTGTGTGTGTGTGTGTGTGTGTGTGTGTGTGTGTGTGTGTGTGTGTGTGTGTGTGTGTGTGTGTGTGTGTGTGTGTGTGTGTGTGTGTGTGTGTGTGTGTGTGTGTGTGTGTGTGTGTGTGTGTGTGTGGGAGGGATGTGGGATAAGAAAAAGAGATAATTCTGAGAAAACATATTGTAAAAAAGCAAGGAAGAAATGCACAATGGTTTTACACCTACGCAGACCAAATCAGACACACTGTCTTTCACACACACACACACACACACACACACACACACACACACACACACACACACACACACACACACACACACACACACACACACACACACACACACACACACACACACACACACACACACACACACACACACACCAAGACGTCTTATTTAGTTAAAGTTAATGTTTAAACCTACAGCCGATCCATAACTGCAGATACACTTTGAGATCGTATGAGAGATACTATAAATATTTCTTAAATATAGTTCTTATCTACTTTTTTGATTTTTCATATCACACACACACACACACACACACACACACACACACACACACACACACACACACACACACACACACACACACACACACACACACACACACACACACACACACACACACACACACACACACACACACAGCTGGTTCTATGCAGCACACAGCACAGTGCACTGCAGCAGGCCCTGGCCCTCATTAAAGCAAAAAGTCTGCTGAGTGTTTTAAGCAGCATCAAGGCAACAGCGGAGTCATAAATACCAGCAGCTCCCCTCTCTGCTCTCCAGCACGGCTCCCTGGCCTATTGTTCATAACACACAGCTCAAGGAATGGAGTGACACACAGTACTGTACTATACAGGCACACAGACATCTTTATCAAACACTTAAATAAAGACCAGATGACAAACACAGACAATTTATACCAACACACAACACTCAACAGAGAAAGAGATGTAAAAGAAAAGGTTCAGGACAGACGAGATGTGTTATTAGATGTGTTATTAGATTATGATGTACACACTCGATTACAAGCAACACATACTCAAATGACAGATTAGGCCTACAAAAGGTATCCCTAAACAATGGGATAGCTCATGTGCCAAGACGACATAGCATATGATTACACACACACACACACACACACACACACACACACACACACACACACACACACACACACACACACACACACACACACACACACACACACACACACACACACACACACACACACACACACACACACCCGACCTGCTCCCTATGTGGACTTTATCACTCTTTAAACTACATCGTCTGACTCCTTTGCCACTGTTACATTTCCTACGTACGACCACTACAGGTCATTGGTGGTATTAACCCCCATAAAAAGTGTTGTCGTTTCCTGGTGAGGTCGGTTGCGATGCAGTCTGGGAAGCTGAGCAAAACACAGTCAAAACGCAACAGTGACACATTTTCTTAGTTTTAAACATAAACAGTTCAAGTCATCCCTGTAGTTTGTTTTAGGAAACGTATTTAAATTTTTTTTTATTTAAATGCACTACATTACATTAACCAACCTCCTATTTGTCAGGATGGACAGGTTAGGCAACTAAACTGTTGGTAGAGGAGACAGGATGTATGCTGCAATCTTCTGGGTCAAAGCAAAGACTTCTTGTTGCTCTACCAGGACATAGACAAACCCTTTACCAAAGCAGACATTGCTACAAAAATCCATCTACATTTCAGTGAAATCAGCAGAATCAATAGCCAATAAAATTCATGCAGTTCTTCTTCAAGCAGTTAGCCAGTTAAAAAAGTACCCTTATAATTACCCCATTAATTAAGTTTGTTTTTTAATGCAAAAATGGCAAAGACTCTGGTTTAAGCTCCTAAAATGTGAAATATTCTGATTGTCATCTTTTATGCCAGAAAATTGAATAGATTTGGATTTGGGTTTATCAGTTGGACAAAACAAGATATTGGAATAAGGCTCTGCTGACTTATGATGAACACTTTTTAAAATGTTACAAGTGTAATCAACGCAGCTTTAAAGCCGATCATTGACCTTGAAATGTTCACACAAGATTGTTGTCTCAGATAAGACAGATGAATCAATGATGAAAATAATCATGAGTGTCAGTACTAGTCGTGACTGTGCGGGGTTTTGAAGGAACACATAACTGGAGACTCCAAAAGGAAGTCACGACATCAGGATGCATCCAACACTGCTTATTTTGTGATGAAGTGCGAATCAATTTTATGTTGCTCTCTGTTGTGATCAGACACAAGAAACTTTACACGACTACAGATGCTTGTATGGTAGATTAGAAGCACACATCATCCTACATACAATTCTGTATACAAATAGAGTAAATCCTCTCTGTGTGTCTCCCTGGTTAGATCTAATATAAGGCAAGTCTTTACACTGTGAAGAACTTCACCTACTCTGTATCTGCATCTTTGAGTTCATCTTGTGTGTACAGTATGTACAGTATATGTGGTCATACATGAACGAATCTGTATGTGTGTGTGAATATGGCTAAAGATTAATTTACAAAGCTGCTAACGAGGAATTTCACGCCACAGTGATGATGTTGGTTGTGATGCGTAGAGGGGCAGCGGATGGACACGTCGCCTAATTCTTATCATCAGGCAGGAAACCGTGCACACACACACACACACACACACACACACACACACACACACACACACACACACACACACACACACACACACACACACACACACACACACACACACACACACACACACATTTGAAAAAAAAAAAGAAAAGGAAAGGAAAACAACCATTCCACTTGCTGTCACACACGGTTGCCCAGCAGATATCCGACACGTGTCCCGTATCAGCGGCCGTGTCGAGCATACCTAATATCCGGGGCTGGGTGGGAGTTGATTGGATGGGGGTATTTGCTGGCAGTGAATGGTGAGACAGTGGCAGGTCACGAACGCTGAGGAGGGTGTATCTCGGGTTAGCAAGGGGTGTCTCCAGAGGTCGGATGGGTCCGAGGTCGATTTATCGCAGTCGATAGATGGATGGAAATAAGAATGAAAAGGCAGGTAGATACTCCCAAAGGGCTGATGATGACGAATAGAGCTGGAGGTGATGGGTGGAGGGGGTGTCAAGTGTGTTTGTGTAGGGGGAGTGTTGCATGTTTAAGTGTGCTCTGTTTTTCACGAGATGTTTGCGTCTGAGGAGGTGTGGGCGTCCTGCTCAGCAGAGCTGTGTGTCTCCAGTGTACGGAGGCCTCCAGACCTCAAACTCCTCCCATGAGTCAGCCGTCTGTCATTATAGACAGCATGGATAGGCTGAGCTGGCCCTGGGTCAACACTAAAGCCAATACCTGAAGACAGGCAGCACACACATGGGCATAGACAAGATCACGCGCAAACACTCACAGAGCCAGCAAGCCAATAACTACGGCCCATTATTGAGCTGGCCAGGTCCAAGTTCTGACACGAACCACAATTAACCCTTGAATCCTCAGCGGGCTTCTGGATGTTCATTCAAAGCGGCTAACGAGACTAAATATGAGAGCAGTGGCTTCGGTAATGAGACAGGATAACTGTGCTATGTTACAGCCAGAGCAGGTCAGCTCTCATCGGCCCCGAGGATAATATCCTACTTCCAGATTCACGTCAGACCAGCTCTGCCTTGAATTACCGAGTTTTTGTTCCTGGAAACGGCCACAGTTGACTGTCACCGGACCAATAAACCAAACTCGTCTTATCTCTGTCTCGCACACACAAACATGGGTGGCAGCCTATAGTTTGGGGAAGCAGGGTAGAGGCTGCTTTATTCTTCAAACAAAGTGCCGTTCCCATTATCTGCACTGCAAAAGCCCTTTCCAAAGGTAGGAATGGGAGGGTGGCGACAAGTTTTGGAGCTGGCAGCCTTCCAGCTGTGTAATGTGAAAAACTGCAGCAGATTGAGTTCACTACAAAAACTGTTCTCTTCATTCTTCACAACAACTCCTCAATATTAACTACAAAACAAATGACTGGGAAAAGGTATAAGTAAAAACTCTTGTTATTGTCTTACATTCTTGTCCAGTTCATCCACAGTTACCTCCAGTGTGCTTTGGAGGAGGCTGTGCCGACTTCCAGGTCCATTATAGATGCTGGACTCAATGTGATGTCACTGCAGTTGTAAAAATCCACAATACAAATCTTGCTCTTCTCTCCTCCCTGCTGACTTTAAACAACTCATCTATTTCTTTCATGGAGCGATTTGTTTAATTGGCAATTCAATTGAATTCCATAATTAATATTGCCTTCACTTATTATACTTTGCCGTGACATACATATGTGCAAATATGCAAATGTGTATCCCGTTTGCTTATCAACTACAAGGCTGTGGAAGGCTGTGGCTCAGACGGTAGAGTGGGTTGCACACTAATCAGAAGGTTGGTGGTTCAATCCCCAGCTCCTCCTGTCCACATGCCTAAGTGTCCTTGAGCAAGACACTGAACCCTAAGTTGCTCCCGATGGTGTACCATCGGTGTGTGAATGTGCTCCTTGAGCACCCTGCATGGTGATCTGTCTCATTAGTGGGTGAATGGGAAAACCATGTTAAAGTGCTTTGAGACTGAAAGGTGATAAAGCGCTATACAAGTACAGACCATTTACAAAAAAAAATTAAAACGCATCTCTGAAAATATTGAAAATGGGGTTTCTGATGAGCAGACTGCTTGTGCATTGATTCCAGAAGACATTTTTACCGTGACAGAGCGTTGGTGTAGCTACAACACAACGTAGCCGTATACACTGGGCGTCTGAGGTTGAAGGCTATTTTCCACTGGTTCTATATCCGACGTGGCTGGTGGAGTGAATCCGTCATTAAAGTCAATGCTTCATCTCTCACTGGCTGCGCTGCGGTCCATTTTACCAGCGTCCCAGAAGCTGCTCACCGCGCTGCCCTGCTAAAGATAGGCAGCGAGTATATTTCTGACGGAAGCCGCTCAGAGACAGCGGCAATCTCAACAGAGCAGATCGGCCGGGCAAGAAACATCTCGAGAAAACAAAATAAAATTCTGGGAAAATATTCAAAATAAAAAGAAAACTGTGCAAACTCAGAGTCGTAAAAAACGTCTCTACATCACCATCTACCCCCCGAGGTCCTTCAATTTGGACAAGAAATGCATCCTCCTCCCGCTACAGACACGGTATGTGAAATAGTTACACAATGAATAGGAGGATTGATGTTTTTAATGAGTAAAACACAGCAGGCTGTATTAACTTTGTCTGTAGGCACAAAGTAAGAACTGACAACAATAACCACAAAATGAAAAAGGAAGCACAGAAATCAAGGAAACATGACCAAATCAGGAACAAAGATAAAACGGGCAGACAGAACGCTCCGTGTCTGACACGCCGCCGGAGGAATATGAAGCCGTGCAGAGGACGGAGCAAAATCACGGCGCACACAAGATGTGATGGACCCGTCTTCAGTGGAATATGCCTCCTAATGTTCTGATGCACTTCCCGCTTCCTTATCGATAAACACATCCATCACATCCATTACACTTCCTGCACGTGTCAGACATTAGCATGTAGGAGGCTAAGGAGGGATTTTACATTAAAAAAAAATCTGTAGCTGTCTTCAGTTAGCCAACAAGAAGTATTGGTTCTGCTTAATATTTGATATATATTTTCTCTTATTATCCATTTCAATTTCAATTATTTTACAGAATTGTCTTAACTAGAGCTCAAATAATAAAATGGAAAAAATAAGCAGATTTAAACCAATCCTGTTTTAAATCAGTTTGAGGAGAAACATCAGTTAACCCTGAAAAGCCAGTCTACATATCGCAAGCTTTGTTTCAGTCTGGAAATCCTCCAGTAAGAATCAACAAACGGAAGCTGGTCCAATCAGCATGCTGCGCAAAGAGGATGCGACTGGCTGCTTTTTAAAAGTCCTCAAATGCATCAAGAACTCTTGACACTAAAGACTGTAGATAAGTGAACCATGAAGTAGCTGTGTTCGGTTTATACTTCATAAAAACAAGTAGCTCTGTTCGGTCAGCATATGTTTTGAGTTTTACTTACATCATAAAGGTCATGGGAGCCACGCAGGGCCAAGCTGGCAGTATGAGTTATGGACAATTTACTTACTACAGCATTCAGTCAAATGCAACCGAACTCCAGCTTCAGTTTTTGTGATGGTACATTGGAACACGGAGAAAATATAAAGGGCAGCAGAAAAAAAGTGATTTGTAAACACCATAACAACAAACAGGAAGAACTACAGAGCCTTCCTTTTCCTTTTTTGGTTCTGTTCCTCTCTTCTCCTCACTGTTTATTTTCCACCAGGGCAGTTATCAGACGCAAGTGTGCGGTGAGCGGAAAGGAGAACGCAGAGAAAATAATTACCCTCTGCCTCAACCAGCTGGTTTGTTCATAAACACGCAATTATGATTTCATGGCAGTCCATTATATACAAGCTACTCCAGGGCAGAAAGCTCTGCCAAGGCACGATCACTGAAAACATCTTAAACACTCTGCACAGGCTAATACCTCAGCTACTGAATGCAATTTTCTGATTTCCTTGGCAGCTCCTCAATAAGAAATCAATTAGTCTTTGAGAAATATGAGCAAAAGTCCTGTAAAGCTAATGTGCCGGGCCTGCGAGGGCTCCGTCTACACGGCTACCTCAAACACAGGGCACCGGCAGCAAAGTGTGTGACAGGGTTGGTCGCTTTCTGTCGGGTTATTTGTTTGTTCAACTGTCAGCAGATATGATATTTCAGCACCAATGATTGAATCTTGATTGAATGTTGCTGAACCTGTGCTTTCAAACAATTTGTAAAATTACAGTGATTGGCTGCCAACTGGTATTACAATTACTACAAAGATAGGTGAGATCAAATGCACAGAAAAAGAAAAAAAAAAAAAAAGAGACATAGAAATAATAAAAACAAAATGCTAAAAACTGACAATGATAATGTATTTATATTTTTCAGTAACATAAAATTTGTAACTGTGGCCAACTGATTAGCCAACATAGTATATTTAGAAACAATTCATGTAGATAAGTATGTTCATTTTTCTGTCTAAAAAGACAAAAACTGGTCAACAATGTAAAGGTTATGTTCATCACAGTGTTTGCCTCAAATCTCTGCATCCTTTCTCTTATTGCCTGCTGTTTCTATCCGCTATCTGACCTATCCCATGTTTGTTTTGTTTTGTTGTTGTGCCTTTCCACTGCTTTATCTTCGATTCGGATCACAACATATTTCTAAAATGGCGGTGGATCACCATGTTGAAACCACCATCATCCATTTGACTTGTCAAAATGCATCATCTCCTAGAAATTACATTTATATCTTACAAAACTGATTTCCAATAATGCTCACACACAACACTTTCTGCATGAATGCAGTACATTTGTCTTCCTACCAAAGTTGCAGGGAGGAGTTAGGGGGAGTGGTGGGTGTACAAAGGTAGGACTTTAATACCGTAAGGAGGCTCACTTGTACAGTCAGTTTAACGGCTTTTTCTGTATCAAACCAGACCATTGTCTCTCTCTAACCTTAACTAAATTTAATGTTGTTTCAAGAAGATTTTGCATTGCAAGATCGAACATTCTGGCAAAAAGCAAATTTCATGTCGTTTTGCTGATACATTCAGTATCAACATCTTTGTAACTTAACAGAGTTGTTAACAACATTTCCTAAAAAACGTATTTTGAAAATTAGTTGCATATAAACATATTTTTTAGGAAACAGAGTTACATAATGCGGTGGACTACATGGGGGGATTGATAACATTACAAGGTTGAAATAAACATAAATTTGCTGACATTCTGACCCATGAACATAGCGAGGTGTCGTCATTTGGACTACATGGGAGGATCGATAGTGTTATATCACTTTATGTCAACACACAATGGTCTATCTGTTGTGGAGCCGGCAATCTACCACACTGAATAAAACCTGTGGTTGGCCGGGGTGGGGACTCAAAAGAGAGTCAGCCAATGAGATGCCTTCAAGATACAAACACAAAACAGCCTGTTCTTAGTGGAGCTCCAGAGTGAAGCTTCATCGACGAGATGTGAAACTACTGTATATTGAGATGGTTTCGGGTACATAAACCCACAAAGATACCTTCTTATGGAAATCAAGGCTACAAATAAAACACAGGAAAAGTGTCAAATATGGGACCGTTATATTGCAGACATTACAGCAGTCTCACATTTGGGAGTGCATGCACAAAGGTTTTTCTTCAAGCATGTTTTATGTTACTGGCATGTTTCAGAAAATGAATAAAATAGATAGAGGAGTGATGAATGTCACTCATTTCTTTCTGCATTGACACGGTATACGTTCTCTTTTTTTCCCACATAAATTGGTGGCATGGAAAGAAATTTAAGGAGAATAGCACCACATTAATTCACACTCGTTTACACTCTTTTACACTCTCAGACCAATATTGTTTTAGTTTTATACTTATCATCTTACGTAATTAGCTGTACACTAATTATCAAGTTTCACATTTTGAATTATGATAACACATTTCAATGAAAGAAAGATCCAGCTCTGCTGACATCTCTGACTCCTGAAATACAGTTTAATTAACACATACAGAAATTAATTTCAAGGCGAAAGGGTTGTCGTCTAAACAGATAAACAGAACATTTATAGTTTCTGAAAAATCTTGTGCAAACTTAAGACTTGCTCTTCCTATTGTTTACCGTCCAGGTATTGATATTCAATGCTTTGAAACCTACTTTGTCCTATCAAATTCAGCAACCACAGCTCTATAATCCAGTCCAGTTTGTCTAGTTATCATTTGCTGTAGCAGAGACCAGTTGAACAGTCAAGCTAAAAGAGTGCAGTTGAGCAAAATAAGTCAGAATCATCTAAATTTAGGTCAAGATGAGTTTCCACCCACTCACACCCTCCATCAATGGCAGATTCCTGTGAACTCCTCTTTCTTTAGCGTGCTACACAGAGGATCTGTGAAAAGCTGTCTGCTGAGTTTAAGCCCACTCTCCATCCACAGCAAACTGGCCACGGGATCAGAGATCTTTGTGGAAAGAAATTGAATGGTGTGTCAAGCTCGCCTTGGGTTATTCCTCGTCGCTGTAAAATATGTTCTGTTGTACACAGTGCGACTGGATGTATTCTTGTTCTCCGTCAACCCTCCAACACAATCTGCTGACCCCAAACTGTGAGGTTCAGGAATGAAACCACACTGTTTAAGTAAAGGCGGGAAAGAACGGAGTGAATTAGGCAGGAATAAAAACGGAGAGATGAACACTGTTAGCAGCAGGCTGACAGATGCATGCCAGCATCCTCCAACAGGAGCAAACACACTGTGTCTATTTCGCCATGGGAGCCACCCTGGTCCATTGTGGCAGTTGTGTCTCAACGGGAGGGCGTGTCACTTCCTGGTAGAGGAGACCTCACTGTTAGAGCAAAGTCTCCCGGGATGTGGAGCTTTGAAATACTGATGCATTGTGGGAGCAGGGGTGTATTGTGGGGAGTGGTATGCCCAGCGGGTGTTGTGTGCCAGTGTGTTGTCCCTATGATTGTGTAAGAGGCAGCGATGCACACACACACACACACACACACACACACACACACACACACACACACACACACACACACACACACACACACACACACACACACACACACACACACTGATTTATGGATACACAGCAGCCCAGCAGGATCCTGCCTTTGTTGGTTCTGAATACACACAGAGTTCACTCTGAACAATGCGTGAATGTATGCACTCATAAACACACATCCTGATACACACGCACAGATTTACACACACTCACACTCACAGTGGGAGTAAAACTCCCCAATGCTGCTGCTGCAAACACATGGGAGAGAGATGAAAGACTTTCACATTCTCAGCAAACAGCAGCGAGAGATGGATCTCTTAAACTTCATCCACCGGCTCGCAGCTTCACCATCAATAGATGTGCGGCTAACACATTTCCCTGAGCTTATCCACATCGCGGCTACAACATCCTCACATCCCGAGCCTTCTCCACGGAAAAAGGTGGAAGTGTTTCTGTAGCTGAGCTCTGGCCATCCTCAGCTCATCCACACTCCTCTGCACCCACACCACCCTCTCTTCCCTGCCTCCCTCTGCGATCAATGCTCTCCTCCAACCTGGACTTACATCAAAGTCGCCTACTTCCCCTCGCCCTCCACCACCAGCCCTGACCCTTCTGCGCTGAAGGTTGGCTGATCCACAGGTAACCTTTTTCTCTTTCATTTCTCATCTCTGTCTTTCTCTCCCTCTCTCTCCTTCCCCCTCTCCACCCCGCTCTCACTGTGTTGCCTCTCCATCAGAACCGGAGAGCATCAAAGACTAGGCCTCACGCCAGGGACTCCCTGCTAAGCAACCTACCCCAGACCGCCTGCCAACATCAGCCCCCTAACGCCACTACACCTCCATCAGCCCCAACTCCTCCCTGCACCCACACACACACATACACACACACACACACACAACACACACACACACACACACACACACACACACACACACACACACACACACACACACACACACACACACACACACACACACACACACACACCGGTGTATCCACCTCCCGCCAGGCCCCCGATCAGCAGCGGCTGCCCCACGCTGACTGCACATACTGTAAACAACAAGCTGTCAACAGGGCTCAAGCGTGCCAGCCATCTGATGTGACCTATGGAACAGAAATCTGGCTGTTTTGTGAGGCTCGGGGCTCAGCAGGAAGGTGGTCGGGGGGGTACTGTGCGAGTGTATGAGGGGCAGGAGGGGGGCCCGAGCTCTGACTCTGCAGGTGTAGCAGAGGTGGACTGGATCGCTCTCTAAAAATCATGCCAGTTTTTAACATACCTGTGACCGGACAGCGTGTTTTGTTAAGCAGGATGTTAAAGGTGCTCCAAGCGGCATTTAAAAAAAATCATGAGATGAATCATAGCTACATCATTTTAAGATGAAGCCGCACTGCAGGCTCCACCGTATCTGACACGTAGGGGCAATACGGGGCTATGCCATCTCCCTGTGATACTAGATACTAAGAACTGGTAAGACTGGTGACTAAAGGCTGCTTGTGTGTTTCACATACAGATTTCTGTTGCCATGGAGACTGATGATAATGAGAACAACATTACATGAAAGTTAATAAAGTGTCCAGAGGGAGCTGCATGAAGTCTGATAAATGCCCTCTCCTTGAATTAAAACACAATACGAGGATAAAGTAAAAAGTTCAGACACTGTTCCTCACACACGCAAACGATGCCCTGCACCGTGACGTGCACACAGCGGGGGGGAGGTGTAACCTTTGTGAGCAAGCATTCCAAGTTTCATTGCTTGATCAACATCAGCACCTGAGTTACACATGTTTCTGTTACCATTAGTAAGGGCACATTGCGAATTTCTCCATTGAAATGACCAGTGGGTGAAAATCTAATTACGTGTCAAGCTCTGCAAGCAGCAACGCAGGCCGTTGTAGTGCTTCTGAAAATCTACGGAAATGAAGCAATGAGCCGGGCGAGCTGTTTTGAGTGACAACTGCCATTCCAAGGGGCAGAATGTCACAAGACCAAAAAAGGAACATCAGGTCAGGAGTTCAACCAGGTGGGTTTCCTTTGACATTCACAGAGTTGTGAATTCGTCCTCCAGACTATCAGCACAGAGTTCTACTGTGTCGTTCTGAGCCATCTGAAGGAAAACATTTCGTACAAATAACCTGAACTGTGGCGCAATGGCACGTTGGTTCTCCAACAGGACAACATGCCCGCTTGTAGTGTGTTGAAAACAGCAAGTTTCTCACCCGCACACAATCGTCGCTCCCCACCACCACCACTCTTCAGATTTGTCTCTGCCACTTTTTTCTTTTCCCCAAAAATTTGACATGAACTTTGATGTCCGTTCTTTGCTCAAGTTCCAGGTCCTTGGAGAAATCACCGACATGACCCGACCAGTGGTCACAAAAATGTGTGTCGCACTAATGTTCATCAAGCACCGTTCAACATGAGCAGTCTCTGAGCTTCTCTGAGCTTTGTTTTCTGATTCGACTCTGTCACTTTCTATTAAACTATCCATCTTGACTATGATCGGTGGAGTACTTTCAAACAACATTTGGTGATCATATCAAAAGAAACCATTTTCACTGCAGACCTTCTGCTCACTATAATTGCACAGCAGTGGTTTACTATTCAGTAATGAGAAGTTATCATGATATAACTCCAATTCTGTGAGTACATACTTAGCTCTCGTCATCACTCGACAGAATATCACAAAATAAATGAAAGAAATTACTGTGGGGTGTTATATAATGAGGTTTTCTCACCTCACCTGTTAATAATAACAAAACTTCTGGCACCACGTGAGCGTTAACCTACTTTGCTAATAGCAGCTCAATGTTGCATATTAAAAAACACAAAACCTTGCCCACAGCAGCTACCCATAACTCTTTCGTATATTCTCAGTAACTGAGTCATGCAAGTATAAAATACACAACTCTCACAACAAGTGATCTGTATGGCCTGATTATGTGCAAATGCATAATAAATACTGCAAATACTCTCGCGCTGATTTGTTGCCATCACTGAAATGTGACAAAGGGCTAAAAGTTAAAACCTGCATCACATGTATCTATGTTGAGACTGCTATTTACACCTTGTGTCAATTGTAAACTCAAATTATGACTCTGGCTCGCTTTCAAAGTTCCCACCATCTTTTCTCTCTGTTGTGACATTTCTAATTAACATGAAATGCTACAAAATAATTACACTTTACAGCTTTGACAACAACACATGTCAATATCTGTTAATATCTTCCACAACTTCATATCATAAATTGAATCCTAGAGAACGACCCAAATCAAGTTAACTTGTATTCTTTTTTATGCATTTTATCTGTTTTTTATGCATTGTATCTATATTTTCTATATTTAAAAATGTTCCTTTATATCTGTTTTTATGTGAAACACTACATGTAGTTCTCTTGCTGTGAAGCACTTTGAGGTGCATTTCTTGTATGAAAGGTGCTACAAATAAAGTTTATTATTATTATTATTAATAATAATAATAATAATGACCTGTTTGTTTTGGTGTTTTGGAAACACTTTACTTCCTCCTAATTAGCATTTGTGAGCAGTGTTTGAACATTTGATAAATGTAGTGGAATGCAGCTTTGGGATCACATGATTCTAATTTTGAAGGTCTAATATTTGTCAGTAATTATAATGTTTCATATGAAGATATATTTTATACAAACTGCATTATCCCTGCATCACTATAGTGTCTTTAATTATCTGTTTATTACAGCAGGCTCCACCTATGGGTGCCTATAGGAGGTCTTAATTGATTAAATTGCAGCATGTTGTCTGTGGCAACAGTTTTGTGGGACACTCATCCACAGAAGTGGTCAGGATGTGGCCAGGGTGGGTGATGGGGGCACAAAATGTTGGACTTTAAAGTTATGGGAAGGTTATGGTTGTGGTTACACATTGGAAAAGGTAAACATGTCTAACCGGTGCGTTTTATTTTCAACTAACATGTGCTCTGAGTTGGCTTAACAGTTCAGAAAAAGAACAAAATGATCCGTATCACTTTATATTGAGTTATTAAGAATGCAAGATGAGACTATGATATGTGTACAATAAATATAATTTTACAATGCAGGGGAATGAGTCCGACCTGCTGGAGGAAGCATCATTTTTAATTGATCACCTCTACATTATAGCGTTATAACATGAAACGTTTCAAGCTACACGATACATAGTATATGAATATAAAAAAATTAAGTTTAAAGTAATAACGTAAAACATTTGTATGTCGTTTTTTATAGCTTTTTATAATGTGAAAAACATGTCATTTTAATGTGAAAATGATTGTGTTATAACAATATAATGTGTGGCTGCAATAAGCTTTGTGCTGAACATTAGTTGCCAGGATGGTTCTTAAAGGGAAAAGAGATTAAATACATAGATATCGAACATAAGAGCAGTGCAAGGTGTATTTTAAAACATATTTCATGTTGCAAATTACTTCTATATAAATATCACTGTAAGAATGAAGTGCACTCTTTGAGTAACAGATCAAACAAGTTAAAAGAAAAGCTCAAAGCTCCTTATTTATTTGGTAAAAAAAAATTACAAAATGGAAGATTTAGTGGAATTCCAGAGTGACAAATCTTCATTGGGGCACTAAACAGACCTGGAGTCACTTATAATATCCTGTATCTCCATTTTCACTTACAGTACATTACCCAATAAAGTCTCAATTCTCTATTAAACTGCTGAAAATATGGTTGCTCCTGCTGCCTTGATGATGACATAATGGACCGTTGAGGTTAAGGAAATAATGTAACTGCATAAGTATTGCATTGCATACAGATTTGAAATTCCCATACTGTAGAACACATAGCACAGTATGAAGAAAAATATAATGTGAATTCCATGGGAAATCATGAAGGGATAAAACTATATACCGTAACAGGCTGTTGGTGTGAACGATAATTGAGCATGCAGTAAAAAGCACAGATAGGATAATTCCTGCTGTGACTGAGATAAGGCGTTGTGACAATACTACATTAAACTCGTCTCTTCTCAAACCTAGATTTACATCTGATATCCTTTTTGTCTGCACATCCTGTCTTTTGACACGACTTGTACGACTGAACTCAATCGCTGTCTCCTTCCCTGACTATTGTCTATATGCTATTATTACTGTCATCTCCCCACTCTTCCTGCCCCGGGCCCCCGTTCCCCCCCATCCCTACCTTCACGTCTCCTCTCAACTCACACTCAGATTTGTGGCTCTTAATATTGTATCTGTCTTGCAGAAGGACAGGAGCACGCGAAATGACATGTTTCCGCCTGGGGTGAAAAGACACACACACACGCGCACACACACACACAGATAGCACACACTCAGGCATCGGAGACTGCGTCAAGCTCACAATGTAATTATGGGGAAACAGAGCAGTCAGTTACACACCTGAGTGAAGCTCGGATCAGAGTTGGGGTGTTACTCTGACACTGATGGGGAAAGCCAGGAGTTAGTCTGTTAAAACACAGTGACAGACAGCTACATCTGCTGACATGGCCGCATTGACAGACCAAATATTTGGAGTGAAAAGAAAAAGAAAAAGGACAAAGTAGGAGATGAAGGTGACTCTGTGGTGCCTTTCATGCATGTCAAAGTACAAATATATTGGACAAACGTGTGTGGACCAAAAAGAGATTACAAAAGCCTATAACAAGTCTTCGGACTATTTCAGTATTTCATGGGAGGTGTGAGACACCGAAGCTGTAAGCGTATTGAAAAAGAAGCTAACATCACAAAGGCGACACCGTTTCGATCTCTGGGAAGTTAAGTGGGAGTTGCAATTACCACTCACTGCCATAGGTGCCGCCAAAGAAAACAAAATGGAGATCCTTGAGATTATTAGCAAATGTTAATTATTAAAAGAAATAATTCCACATTTTGGAAAATATTGTCATTTGCTTTCTTTTCCATAAGAGAAATAAGAGAATCCACACAATTGTAATGGCGGCATTTAGCAAGAAGCTGCAGCCAGGAGGTAATTAGTTTAGCTTTGTTTTACCTAATGGCTTCAAACAGAGGGAAGCTAGTTCTTCCAAACTTTCATAAATATGTCCACCAACAACGTATGTATTAATATGTGTCTTGTTTGTGTTAGTAAGATTTAGAGGTGGTGATAGACAACTGGTTAGCTGTTTCTAGTCTTTACAGGAAGCTGGGGGAATTGCCTTTTGGTTCTACCTCTGTAGTCACACAAAGGGCAGTCTTATATCATTTAGCTAAATGACCTACCAGCACATTTTGCAGTGTTGCTTATTTGAGGCAGTTCATTAATAAGTGAGACCAGAAACAAACAAACTGCGTCCAGCTCCTTCCCAAGTGAGCTAACAGAATTAAATTAGTGTTATTATATTTTATGCACATGTAACTACCAGAGATGACGGCCGCATGTTGCCAACATTTTGCCTCTGAGTTGCAACAAAAAGACAGACGTGAGTGTTTTTTTTTTTTCAAATGGTGGTTATGATCAAAACAATAAGATGTAAATGCTGCATTTTTTTCACTGACACTGTACTTGAAAAGTTGATTGCAGTACCTACCAATGGTGAATTGTGAGGGCAGGTAGTATGTTTTCATATATCTCAGGTGAAGCTTGAAGGCACTGGATGAATTTGTTCAGGCCTCAGTAGAGGTAGCCTACATCAAATCTGAAAATATACAATAAATAGTGAAAGAAAGCTTTGATCAAATAGTTAGCAGAATTTTGAAAAAAGAAAAAAGAGCTAAGTGTGACATCCGCTGTAGGTATGCTACCTTATGAGAAATTGTTAAGTACTGCTGATAAAACAGATTTACGATGTTTTGGACTCCAGCTGATGTCTTTTCATTTCCTGAGAGCAACGCTGTCTTTTCTCCTCAGCTGCTGGAGGAGATTACCTCGTGACCTGAAAATCCCTCACAGAGAATCACTTTATAAACTGACGCAGGTTTTAGCTGCTAGTTCAGTCGTAGCTCCTTTGTTTCATCAACTTCATCTACCACTCAGTGATGGACTGTGGCACTACGTCAGGTGCTGAATATCTCTGACACCTCGATAAATAATGGTTCAATGTCGTTTTCCCAGATTCCCTAAACTGCCTTTGCCTGAGCCCTTCTCTAATTAACATTTTCACTGATCCTAATTTTGATTTCTACACGTAAAGCCAGATTCAGGGCAGAGACAAATTTACAGAAATAATAAATTAATGGTGACTTGTATATGATAGCACCACCTAGCCTCTAACCAATAAGTATACAGTCTGAAGAGAGCAACGTGTACTGGATGTATCAGCAGTTTCTCTCTCGAAGAAATTGGCATGTAGCTCATTAAGTCCACCGTCTGCCATGTTCACACTGAACCTTATCAACCTCTACATGACATTACATGACTGTATAGCAGCTCCAGACTGAGGAAATGTAGAGTTGGTGCAGTGTTATGGTTGTTGGATTCATTTCTGTAATGTACACTGTTCACCTCTGTCTCTCTTTGCTTTGTCTACTCAAGGTTTATTCTTATTTAACCAATAAGTCTGAATTACCATTTTCCTTATTTACTATCACATAATTCCCTGCTGTTAAATGTGCATAAGTGTGTGTGTGTGTGTGTGTGTGTGTGTGTGTGTGTGTGTGTGTGTGTGTGTGTGTGTGTGTGTGTGTGTGTGTGTGTGTGTGTGTGTGTGTGTGTGTGTGTGTGTGTGTGTGTGTGTGTGTGTGTGTGTGTGTGTGTGTGTGTGTGTGTCTACGTATTCTACCACAGGGGACAAAAGGGCCAGTTTGATAAATGGCTCAAATAATGAGGACTCCCAGGAGCTCTCAACTTAACTACAGCGTAGCAGCGCTGTGATGGAGATCTAGATAAATACACATGTGCGTGCATGTACTGCAGTCCGTACTATAAGCTTGTGATCTAATCTCAAAAGCATACATTTGTTATATGCACATATATACGCGGTATATCTGGCATCAAAGAAAGGCATCAGAGAAAGGTATAAAACACGGCAGTGCAATAAACAATGTCAGATACGTTTCTCTAATCAGCAGCACAAAGCCTGATGCAGGAAAATGCATCACACAGTCAAGAAATCATTAACTGTTATTTTTTTGGTGTGCTTACTGCAAACAAATAGAAACATTCTTGATGTAGCATTGCCACACAGAGTTTCTTTAAATTATGACCACATTGATACTCTACAACCACGTTAATAATAATCAGATTCCGGTTTTTATCTCTTGATTCTGATACCTCGAGTCAAAGGCAGCTGATATCACAGTTAAACACAACTTTATCTGTAAAAATGTTCAGTTCACCAGAGAGATCAACGGACCTCCAAACAACAAATATTTACCTCTGACGACTGACTTGACAAAATTCTGAGGAGAAACATTCGCTCCAACAGCTTGAAAGAAGGAAAAACGTTTCTAATTTTATGCTGTTGAGTAACTAATTTACTTATACTTATTGCAGTAGCGACCTGAGTGTGGACTTTAAGTTTATTTTGTTTATTTTTCACTGGGCGACTACTTCACGTGACATTCTCCTTTTCCCATATCTGTGTTTTCAAAATCCTGTCGTGATAGGATGCAACTGTAACAACCTCCAAGCAAGCAACCTACACAATGAAAATGGCAAGTTTTGATGAAGATGCGATACAGCAGGCCTGCTTCCTCTTAATGGCAGGGTTCGCCTCCCCACGTGCAAATGTTCCACCAAAACAACTTCCCCCATCACTGTTTTGTAATGTTGCTGCGTCCAGGGCTGAGCACCGCCTAAGACAACTGAGATATGTTCAGAGGAACACAAACAAGCCAGAATATTTTTCCCCCTACACCAGAATGACATATGGGTGCAGCACGACCACTCTTCTGCACAGCGCTGTGGAGATTTGGTTTGGTTCTGCAAGACTTATGTTTTTCATGCGGCCGAGTATACTGCATTTCCTGAAGGCAGCGAAATATGGTTTGTTATTCAGCAGGAATTCATACAAAAGCAACAGAAGTATATTAAAACCAAAATCACAGCACTTGCTCACATTTCATTTCACTTTATCCATATAGTCCAAAAATATTCATGCTGGGACTAGTAGGGTAATTTTACAACAATATACCGTTTATTCCTACAGGGTCCAAACATATTTCTCTGTAAACATTTCATTTTGTTATTCAAACCAGGTTTATATTACATTTATAAATTCATATAGCTGCACATTTTGTGTGTCTGAACAGCTGAACACTGTAAATGGAATATTCACAACAGCAGCACATCAGAAATCGCCACACGTCGGCATGTGCTACGTAACCACTCTCCCCCTTGGGTCAGCCTTTGTTCATTTATTTTCTCTTGTCTCCAGAGGATGAACATTGGGGTAACTGACGGTTCTGTACTTTCAACCAGCAGAAAATCTCTTTCCATAAAGCAAACAGCAGACATCACACAACAACTCTCAAGGTATGTTTATGTAGAAACTGCCACACTGCGCTGATGATATTTCACTGTACGTGTAGCACCTTTAAATGACTGCATATGTTACGCGTCTGCCAGCACACAGACTCAGCTCCAATGTTGTGCCAACACATCAGAGAAAGAAAAGGATAAAACAGTGGCAGACATAATGACCCAGTGAGCCAGTGAGAGAAGCAGCAGCGTGGGTAGGGCTTCGGCACCCGGCACAAGGTACAGCACCCTGCATGAATATCAAAAAGCTCCCTCCCTTTGACCTTGAGATTAATATTTAAAAGCTGGCTTCAGCCGGCACACACACACACACACACACACACACACACACACACACACACACACACACACACACACACACACACACACACACACACACACACACACACACACACACACACACACACACACACACACACACACACGAGCACGGGCACACACTGTTCGCTGGTTGCCCGCGGCCTGTAGTGCACTGAAGTCTTCCTCATTAACTGACTGTTCTGATTCTTATATCTATAAATAGTGTATAAAGGAAAGATGATTATATACTGTACATGTTATAGCAGATATGGATGAAGGAGATATTGGCTACATGCTCAAGCTTAAATATTCAAATACCATACCAATGTTATTGTTATTATTAACAGTTGTGCTTCTTTTTTTTTTTTTGTATTTTTTACTGGTTTTACAGAATCCTGAATCATGTGAAATTCAACCATACATAAAAGAAAAGAACAAAGTAAATCATAAAACAATATGAATAGTGGCATAAAATGTATTTCTCCCCACAGTGTGGGTTGAGCCATTTTTGTCTTTCCTTTATTTGATTTTGCCCTGATGTTTGTTTGTTTGTTTGTTTTTCCTCTCAGTCTCATTGGTGAAGAAATGAGAGAAACACTTTGTGTCTTTGTCTTCTGCTGTTTGGATGTGAGGAATGTGTTTTACTTTGCAGATTTTTTTTTTCTCCTAGTGGGTTTAAATTGAGTTTGACAAACTACAAGAGCTGTCACATATCTGCAACCTTCAATCTCCGCCTGGGTAAAAACGTGTTTTATAAACAGTGAAATTTAATTACCTCTAAATGTGTTTACTCACCTTATTTAAACCATATTTCAATACAAAGTACTTTAAAACCTTATTTGGTTTGTCACTAATTACAGTGTCGCGCTGGAATGATATTTATGACGACTTGTACTCTTCTTCTGCCACAAGCAGATCCTAGATCAGTAAAAAGTGAAAATCTGAATGCTTTTATTTGGCATGCCACATTTACTTCCACCAAAGTAGTTACGTTTTTGGTGCCATTTTTATTGTTTGTGTGTTTGTCTATCTCCTGCATTATGTTAAACACATTTTGTTTGAAATAAAACTTGTCATGTCAAAGGGTTTGGCAGTATTTCAAACTTCCAGTCAAATATGGAGAAAATAATGGAGAAACTAACGAGACAAAGACATGAACCCTTATCTTCACAACCAACTTAATGTCAATAAAAAAAAAAATTATTATTTTTATTTTTTTTAAATACTGTCACGGGAACAAAACCAACACTGATGAATCATTTTCTCCCTCTCTTCCACAAACCAGTGTGCGAGTTAGGAGAAAACTAAAGCAAGTATCTGATCTACAGGCATTTTAGAAAGTTACCCGCTGTGCTGCAGCTGAAATACCAAATCCCAACACTTTCTACTGCATCCATTATGAAATCTCTAAATTGAGACATTGTTAATTCTCAAAGGCTTCTGCTGCTGCCACAAATGGTTGGCTATTTAGTTTTTCAAAATAAAAAAAACAACAAGACTATCTGCTGGGAGGTTTGACTATGGATGAAAGGCCCACTGAATGTTACTAACAGCATCCTTAATATTTTGGATCCAGAACACTTAAGTGAGCAGATGTGTTGAGTTCAATCCTGTTTGCTGCAATAAAAGCAGGCTTACTTGTTTTTCAAAGAGAGCTGATTGTTCAAGTATTCAGCTCAGTGTTTTTGTACACTGTACTGTACTGTTCTTTAACCTAATGTATTTTGAGAATTGATTTCACTCACCCATGATTTAATATTTTGTTATTTGAAGAAGTATTTACAAAAAAAAAATGGTGCATAAAATAGGAATGGCAATGGAAAAGTAGGAACGTAGCACATTTATTATGTTGTCATACATTGTATTCATGGGAATTTTAATTATATTTTGTATCAAACTGTAAATCTCATATTGTGTCCCAGAAGAGAATCACAGTTAACTGGCTTTCATTTCCAAAATTTCATTTCTGAGTGGTCAAAGATGAAACAGTGTTTTCTTTGATATTCACATCACATGATGTGTGTCACATTTTCATGTCTGCCTTCCTCTGTCATCCCCAAGTAGGTGTGTGTGTGTGTGTGTGTGTGTGTGTGTGTGTGTGTGTGTGTGTGTGTGTGTGTGTGTGTGTGTGTGTGTGTGTGTGTGTGTGTGTGTGTGTGTGTGTGTGTGTGTGTGTGTGTGTGTGTGTGTGTGTGTGTGTGTGTGTGTGTGTGTGTGCAACAGACAACTCAACCACAAAACACACCTAATAATCTGAAATTCTCTGCCACACACAAACATCCCCTGCTCGCAGCTCTTTCTTCCACCCAGTGTGTTCCAGCTCACTTCTGACCACCGCTGTGAGGGACGCAAACAAACCCACAAACAAACAAACAGAGTGATGAGCGGACATCACGTCTGAGGCTTAGCTGTTGTTTCATCTTCTCTCTCTTGTCTCTCCCTCTATGTTCAGCGCAGTGTGTGAGGCCCCAGTGCAACACAATCTTTTATGGAGAGACGATGGGGAGGTAACCTCGCTGCCAGAGCAAGTTTATTTTGCCAAGTGTGTGATCAAAGCCTCGGTGTGTGTGTGTGTGTGTGTGTGTGTGTGTGTGTGTGTGTGTGTGTGTGTGTGTGTGTGTGTGTGTGTGTGTGTGTGTGTGTGTGTGTGTGTGTGTGTACTGTGTGAGAGTGAGAGTGTGTGTGTGAGGCAGATAGCCAGTAGTGTGGAGATCAGTAGCTGTTGGATTTACTGGTTTTAAACTGGAATGCATCATGTAAAAATGATTTTGTACAGACGAGTAAATGTTAAAATGATGTTGTTATGTGATGAGTGCTGTAGTTTTTATAAAATATACAAATTACCACTCAACTATAAAATATTTACACACTTATAGCTGCATCACCAACAGCACGAATCATTAAAATATTATATAGCAAATTGCTCCAAAAAAAACAACTCTCCTGCAGGCGTAACAGATTTTTAGCACCCAGCCACTAGATTTGAGAATCTGCTGTTAAAAGGGATGAGAGCAGAATTTGTGGCAACTATAGTGACCAGTGAGCAAAGAGGGGCCTATTTCAAAAACATTTTTTTTTTTTTTTAAACACATCAAATAACGATTAAGGATATTTGATTATCGACAGTTACTGACAGACGATGTGCAAGAAGGGAAAGAGACATGCCAACCTGCCAAAGACAGTAGGAGCTAAAACGGCGGCAACACTAGGTGTGTTCCAAATGGCAAACTTGCGTACTATTTAGAGTGCATGAGTGTGTTCAAACTGTCACGTATGGAAACATTGCTGCGTTATAGCACTACAAGTACCCGGATGATGTACTCAAAACAGTTCAAATATTGAGTGTGAAATGCTGCACACTTTCTACAATCAACACTAAGTAGCAGGAAAGGAGGGACCTCCAACGTAAACAATTTTCAAATTAAGGTGTCTGAGGAAGCTGCAGCTGTTGCTGAACACCTCACAAAAGTGTTTCTTTTACACTAAGTACCACCACACTGCTGCTGAACAGTAGCCATCAGTGTGTTCATTATGTGCTTTAAACAGAGGGCACGACAACATGTTCATTTCGGGGTAAAATAATTAAAGCTGCAGATATGTAGGCAGGTGATGCATTCAAAGAACGGCAGTGCGTGGTTTGTGACAACACTACCCTGTCGAAATTCAAGTACAACGCCAGTAAAAGTCCTAACATGTAAGAGTACTGTATCTCAGTGTGCTACGGGGTAGTACATCATTTAGAATTCAGTCTTTGACTTGTCAAAGCAGAAAAAGCACAGATTGAATTATTAATATCAACGATGGCTGCCCACCATTTAGGTGAGCCAGTCGAAGTGCAAGTTCACTTACTGCACTTGATGAAACCGAGTCATCAATGAATCAATTCATTTTGTTTACAAATTCTTGAACACATTTTCAGATAAAACACATAGTTGTCCTTTAGCATAATAAAATGGCCTAAATGACAAGGAGAACATATTTCCGTGATTTGCAAAATTTGTGTGGAAAATTACCAAGTTTGATGATAAACAGAAAGAAAGTCCCGATATATTGGCCACGTGTATACTCTATGTTTACAGTATATTGTGAGTAGATCTTTTAACTGTGAAATATATTGTATTGTATTGTGCTTTAGAAATGCAGTGTTGTTCAGGCTGCAGAGTATTATATCAGTCAAATTAAAAGAGTGTTTGCATTTGTGTCTGTATAAAACTGAAAACCATATTCTGCTGGATTTGTTCGCCTGAGGTGTCCTTGTATGTGTCAAAGGGACGAAGCAAAACCAGGCGGGAGGTACAGTATTGACATGTCACACACCCAACATGATACGACAGCTTCTCTCTATGATTTCATCCTCACCTCTATCTCCTTTTTGCCTTATCTCTCGCTCTCTCCCTCCCTCATGCTATCTGTCCTCCACCATCCCTCTCCTTATCCACATCCTTCTCATCTTCTATGTCTCTCTCAGACTTGTAATATCTCTTTGTATCTCCTACTTACTTCCTGTACCTTTCTGTCCCTTCCGTTTTCGCA
>NW_027210639.1:2127500-2137500 GCF_029030835.1 Brachyistius frenatus | reverse complement strand
GATGTGCTGATAGCATGTACTGTAAGGCGACGCGATGACTTCTATGTGAAGCATTTCAGAAACATCGATAATTTGTAGCATCTGGCGATAAGTTGCGTGTGAGGTGTTTAAGAGACATTTGTTAATTGTAGATACAGAAAACAAACTATCTTACACTCCCCCCCTCTCAAATGCATGGAAATTAAAGATTTGCTGTAATATGTAATGTAATTTTCTTTTTCTTAAAATGGATTTTATAAAACTGGTATTGAAGTCAAGTACTGGTACCAATATCAAAAATGTACCAACATGTATATACATGTATAAATGTAAACAATACCCAGCCCAGAGTCTGAGCAATGGGAAATTGTTGTAGTTTTAACATCAGGTCTATTGTTATACACAATGTCCCATGTCATCATTCCTCCACATGAAGACAAACTGCATCATTTTCATTTATAGATTTAGTCCACTCTGTGCACACGTACAGCTATGCAATGACTATTTCAGCATGTTGTTTATTAGAACATATGATATTACCATGTTCACAATCTTAATTAAGTTCATGCTAGCATGCTATGTTCTGCTAATAAGTATTCTGCTAATGATCATCTCAAAAATAATGCTAAAGTGCGTCCATTTCTCTCTCTGAGTAACACCAAGCAGTGACCAACGCATGTTTTTCAATCCAGCAGGCTAGACTGCTATAATGCTCTTCTATCTGGTCTCCCTAAAAAAGTTATAAATCAGTAACAATTGATTCAGAGGTCTGCTGTATGAGTGCTGACTAGGGAACAAATTACACCTATTTTAAGGTCCTTACATTTGTTGCCTGTCAGCTCGCGTATTGATTTTAAAATTATTTGTCTTGTCTTTAAAGCAATAATGGTCTTGCACAAGCCTTCTTGTCTGCCATGCTTCCAGTCTATGAACCAGCAGCAGCTGTCAGGTTGTCTGGCATGAGCATGTTAGTTTTCAAACTTTTGGTGAGTCAGCTTTTAGTTTTTATGCTCTGAGGAGTTGGAATAAACTGCACATGGTTCAGAGAACAGCTAAAAGAGTTGACATTCTTACAGATCAACTTAAGACCAATATTTTTAACCTGCTTTTTGATTATTAGGTGATATGGTCATATTTATCTCATTCATGTTCCATAAAATGCTGTTTCCACATCATCTCTTTGTTTTTTTACAAGTTATCATTATTATTTTAAATTTTTACTTGTTTTAACAACTTTTTTTTTCTTTCATATATGTTCTTTACTGTGTACATTTGAACTGTGCTATTATTGGCTTGTCACTCAGCTGTGAAGCACTCTGAATAGCACTAAGCTATACAATAAGTCCAATACAAATAACGTTTGATTGGGTTTGATGAAAACAAAGTACAGCTGAAGCTGATGGGAATATCATTGGTATTGCAGGGTGGCCACATATCTACAGTGCTAGACATATTAAAAATGTAACCTGATGATGGCGATGGATGGAAAGGGAAGGGATCACCAACGTTATTACCATTCATCTTGATGTTTATTCTAACTTCCATGGCAGTCACGGTGTGGCAGCAGTAATGAGGTTCGGAGAAGGCATTTTGTTTTGTACGTGTTGTAGTCTTCATGACACAAACAAAGAGACAGACAAGCAAACACATCCGAGAAAGTCCAGCTTACCGCAATGAAACTTTTTGAAGACCAGATTTATTAATAGTAGAGAAGTGCTGAACTCTCAATTTCCAGATTTTGAATGTAACAAAAAGCAAAATAACAACCAAAAATAAATGAAATTTAAACAAGTATGTGAAGCACACATATTTTCTTTTTTTAGCTGCGTTATTTGTTTTTTTCTTATACCTTCATAGCACTTAACAGCCTATATTTTACTGTAAAAAAAAAGGTGAAACAAAATAATGGGCTACAGCTCCCCGTAGAGCGATTTCCTCCTCCCATTTTAGCCTCTTATAAAAACAGAAATGACCCACTGAACACTTCGAACTTCTGTATCAATGCCTGACTGACAGAAATGGAGCTCTGCCTCCCTCCTGCCCAGCCTACACAACACAAACAGACTCACAATGAAGCCGCTATGAATGAAGACCTGTCAATCACAGGAAACCCATCCATTGGGCAATATACAAATGATCATCTCCTCGAATCAAATTTACCAGGTGTGAGTAAGTACACGGCAAAACACACACATACATGGAGGTACTGTAGATAAATCCACACATGCACAAACAATCAAACACAAGCATGACACACAGGCTTGCACACATAAACAAGTGCGCACATTCACATGCAAAATGCACATGAACATACACGCAGCCCTTCCCAAGTGTTGGCGCCCAGACTGTCAAAGTCATCAGGGACCTGTAAAGCATTACCCTCCGTGTGACTCGAGCCACTCCAGAAATAGCCTCTGTAATGTATTCTTACCGCCGCCGTCTCTTTTGCACAATAGTGCCCTTAATAATACACTCCATTTCTGTTGGCATAAATAAGGGCTCCATTTCCATCTTATTTCATGCAAATGAGAGCGCCGGCGCCCAAACAGGTAGTGGGAGTAGTGTGTGAGTGGAGTGTGGAAGTGTGCAGTCGCTGAGTGTGGTGGCATGATTGGGGACGAGCGAATTAAAATGAGCGTTGGAGAGACCCCACAATGTGCCAACGACTCCCACGCCAGCCTGCCAACGGCCTGACAGACAACGTCACTTAGTCACTTACGGGCACCGCTGCCTGCACATGGTGCCATTACAGAGGCCAACGCAAAAACCAATATTTATCCAGGCAAATGGTTCTCTGGAGAGAGATTATTGATGCAGACACAAGAGTTGCACTCTGGTAGCAGGCGCTGGTGCAGCCCGCTAACATGCCTCCTGATTTGCTGATTTCATTGGTTCACTGTGTTTTGGAGGGCAGCGATTGGCTCCCTTGTTTGTAACCATGCCGAGTACAAGAAACCGCAGCAGGAAGCAACTGCGTTGACATTGTTTCACACTGGGGATCCTGTGACTGACAAGGGCAAGCCTTTCTGAATTCATGGCTGCATACACACTGTGGAAAAGCTCTCTTGTGCTGAAGGATCTCACAACTAATGGTAAACACTTGCTGTGACATCATTGATAAAAGTGTGGCCAGATGTGCAAGCGGGCTTCCTTAATGCAGGTGTCCATCCTCCAAGAGGAGTTTGTTCTGGATTTGTTCATACGTGCTCTCGTGACTGCTTTTCACAACTCTCTTGAGTGATAACTTTGCTTTTATATGTCCATGTACGTGTAGTCTGTCACCTGGCATCTTGGAACAAAGGATTATTATGGTACTTAACTTCTTCTAAATTCGACTTTGTTATGCATCACGAGAGGGGCCACAAAGCGACAGGAGCTAAATCATACTGTATTTTTTTTGTCTGTAAATAAAAGTACACTCTTCATAGTAATTGTTAATTGCTCTGAAATGACCACTACATCACACTCATCCCAACTTGACTGAACACACATATGATCAAAGATATTGCGACTGACATCATGTTTTTTTTTTCAAGACAACATCTACAATGGCAGCAGCAACGCCAATGGCAGCAGCTGATTATTATGATACTGATTATTTGTGATATTTCACTCAAACCCAGCATATTTAAAAGGCTCCCTTGTGAGTCAGTTACACTCAGCCACCAGTGTTTGCTGCCCTTTGGAGAAACACAGACTCATTTCACAATCCAGAAAGTTATATGTCTGTGTGACGCATATGTGCTCTCAAAAAAAATCAAACCAAAATCTGATTTTATTTTTCAAGAAGTACAAAAACAGCCTAAAATGCCGGCAGCATCGCCAGTGGCAACAACTGATTCTTGGAGACGCGTGTGTTGCAGATTAACTGTTTGTTACCTCATACTGAAGTGCAGGATGAGTATGTGGAAAACATACATGATCTGCAGATGTAAACTTTGACAACTTAAACTTAAACTGACATTGCAGCTCTAATTAGATCAGTTCTCCACCAATAGCACCAGGATCAGCTGGTCATCCAACACGTGTTAGTATTTATGTTTCAAGTAATCCTTGAATTTCTTGTGTCGTGATTGAGTTTGTTTCCATCTTTCATGCCTTTACTCTGCACTTGTCAGCAATAACTTGTCAGTTAAGCAGTGTAGGCATATTTCTGACAGCTTTTTCCTTGGGCTTCACTCGGTTGATGAAGTTTGACTTTCTTTTTCTGCCCTCGTCTTCTGCAGTTTTAAACACGAGCACATCAGAAGACATGTAGGCACTACATCATGTGCAAAAGACAAAGTTTAGACCAACACCACACACCCTATGATGGGCTCAGTCATTAGAAATGTGTATGAACTGGTGATATAAAGCAACAAAATCAACTTAAGTGTATTTTCAGATTCCTACTGAACTCAGTGGAATCAAAGTCGATCATGATTACATAACACGTTTGGGAAACGCGTCCCTAGAAGGGCAGTTGGTGAATTGAGGAGGAGCAGTTGGTAGAGGTGGAGAGGAGAAAAGGTTTACAGGGGTGGATGATGGTCAGATAAAACAGCTCCACACTCGCTTCAAGGAAAGGTTAATGTCTCTCTCTCCGTTTCTCCATTTCTCTCTGTCCCTTGCTTTCCCAGCTGAGGTCTGTGTGACTTACAGCAGGTCCAGACTGTATTAGATTAAATCATAAATTACCCACCCACCCTTATATCTGCATCCCCCCCTCTCCCTCCACTATCTCACTCGGCCCCCCTCCTATCCTCTCCCTATCTCAATCTCGCGCTCCCTTTATTCTCCTATATTCCATTCCCCATGTATTTCTCCTGCTCCCCCAGTATTATTTCTCCCCAGCTCTAATCATTATTCTCTCTTCTTCACCCCCCTCTTTTCTCTCACTCTCTCTCTCTCTCTCTCTCTCTCTCTCTACGCTTCAATATGAATGCCTTTCCTGGTAGAGGACTACCACAGTGAGTTTGGACACTGGGGCATGTGGCTAAATTCTCACCAGTGTGCTGTATTGTTTGGACGTATAGTGCGTCTTAGGTGTGTTGCCGTATTGGCCAAAAATCAAATATTTTCCTGCATGTGATGTCCTGTATTGTCTTTTTGTGGTTGACCTGACAATACATGTTTCAGCAACAAAGAAGTACTTTAACTTCCTGTCTAGAATGAAAGTGGAAATATATTCTCTTGTGTAGTTGACGTTTGCTGCTTCTGATAAACTTAAAATGCCCACATTTTAGAAAATATCTGACTAGTTTTATAATATAAGGTATGTTGTGAAGGAGCTGGAAAAAAATGAGACAGCTCTGACAAACACTGACTGTTACTGACATTGCAGCTCTAATTAGATCCGTTCTCCACCAATAGCACCAGGATCAGCTGGTCATCTAACACGTGTTGGTATTTGTTTTATTATGTGTAAAAAATGTATTATATCAGAACAGAACAGGTTGTGGGCTAAACTATTTTTTCATTCAAAACACAATAAAAACTCATCTATTTAGTTACACTATTAGACTACACGAGCCTATTATTATGAAACAAGGTAATTATTCTTTCTTTTAATTAATTATTCTTAATTATATTTTTAATGAAAGTTATATCCCACAGTTGTGGTAAGAGATGTATTTCACTTTAGATAAATCCGTTTTCAGACCAACAAAGTAATTATCATCTAATTTAGCAGTTGTTCGGAAGATTACAAATAATGTTAATAACCTACATCATTATACTGATAAGCTCCTGAACGTTTTTTACCAAAGAACAGCTACTACAGCACACAGTGAGTTGGTCGATCCTAATATTCATCATATTTCCCTCAAACACTTGTTGTAAGCTATTTACAGCATTGTGACTCTGAAATACACAGTGGTATCAGGCCACAATGCCTCTTCAGAATTGTAAATTGTAAATTAAACTTGTATTGGGTTTATTGAACCAATCAGAACCATTACCTTTTACTGGTAATTATTGTGAGAAGACAGCAGATAAGAAAAATATATCAATAATAAAATGTAAATGGTCAAACCACATTCGATCCATTTTTTGTCTGTTTACAGCCTTTTAAAAACATAAAGACACAACACTAAAATTGATAAAGTGTGAGGAACACATTCAATCTGGTGAGGGGGAAAGTCCAACCTCCGGGCCGCATGTGGTCTGATTTGGCCCACCAGGCAATTCATGAATACAAAAAGGTAAATCTGAAATACTTAAATCACTGAACATCAAACACTGTTTTTTCTGGGATAAAAGAAAATAATAAGATGATTATTATAATCAGATAATAATAGTAGACTAATACATGTTTGAGTTGTCCCTTTGGCCGTATGGCTGTCCATGAGACGGCGAAGGTTAGCACAACACGCACATAGCAGCTGTGTGTGTGTAATTGTCGAAATGTGTCGTGGCAACAACGAAGAAAAGAAAAAAAAAGTCACAGAACGTCGCTGTTTCGAAGAGAAATGGAAAAAACAACCCTGTTTGTTGAAGTAAAAGGTAAGCCAGTGTGCCTGGTTTTTAGGGATGTGCTTCACAGGGATGAAAAGGCAAATCCCAAGTATCTTTATAGCTGCGAAGCTGAAACCTCATCTAGAATGAGAACTTGTGAAGCAGTGTGTTGTTGCCGCTGCAGAGCTGCTAACACCAGGTACACTAAAATTTCAAAATTCCTAAATGTCAAATTTCGTCTCTGCTTAATTTAAAGAACCAGTTCAGAGTGGATTACAGATATGGTACAAAATACTGAAAAAACACAGAGACACTGCAAGAAATTGCATTGCCAAGTTTTCTTTCTGGCTTGCACTAGAACAATTAACATAACAAATACATCCAATTTGCCATTTTTGTGGGTGGGATTACTGTGAAGTTGGATACAAAGGAGGAACTTCTGTCTTTGAAAGCCATGCATGTTTTGGCTATGAAGGGGTTTGTACTACTATTAGAAAAGTTAAGTAGCCTCGCCGCAGCCTTGCTGCTGCCATGTTGGCCTGCAAAAGGGATTGACCTCTTTAAGCCAAAGAACAAATGAGTCATCGCAGTTTCAGTCAAATTGGTTTAATTGTTTGCCACCATATCATACATCAAGAAAGGCTGTGTGCACATCGCCAACAATGTAATGACAACTGTCGTTTCCAACAGTGTTTCCCTCACAGAAACTGTATTTGGGTGAGCCGCCCATCTATTTACAGCTACCAAAGTATAGTTGATGACCCATTTTAGCACTTTTTTTTTTTTATATGTCCAAGAAAAAGATGCCATCAGTGATTAACTAGTGGACAATCTACCCTTGCCGGTACCTGTTCATTCTGCTGTGGCAATAAGATGGATGTTTGGGGTTGATGTGTGTCTAATAAAAACAGCCTGGCGATTGTCTACCAATAGTTTGTATGGGAGCATTAGGGAACACGGTAAATTGTTTTTTTGTCAGCATGTGAGGCGTTTATGGGACATCTGTAAATTGTAGCTACAGTAACCCAGGTTACACTCTCCCCTTCTAAACGACATAAGCCACCGCAAGTACATTTTCAACTTGTGGGACACACTGCAGCACACATTTCATCAAAGGCAGAGGAAACAGCTACTAGTGCAAAAAGCTACTGAGTGAGTTTAAGTTCGAGAGGTGTGATGGCTGAGTCGCACATATTTGCTTACACACTTTTAGAAACTGTGTGGAGAAGTAAAACAATTCACGTTAGTAAAGGGAAAACCTGTCATGGAAATCAGAGACAATAGGTGGCTTTGTGATTGGTTCCCAATCTCTGGATTTGAATGTGAACTAATTTTTTGTGAAATTCAAACTGACACGGTGTATTTTCATTCTCCGCCAGAACAAAAGCCTGCTGTGACATCTGAATTTGTTGGTGTGTGTAGAAAACTCCTCCAGACATTTGGCAAGAGGTAACTGAACATATTCAATACACTGTTTATTGTGGGACCAGCTGATGTGCCTGACAACCTGCAACATGAAATAATTGAGCTGCAAAGCAACAAGAAACTCAAAGCAAGGTAGAACAAGCTCCCTCTGCTCTCGTTCTATACACTGTATTATATGTCCTGAGGATTTTCCCTTTCGAGGAGACACACCAAAAAGTTGACATCTCTGTTTCTAATGCTGCTCTTGAAAAGACTCAGATCTGCTGACCGACTGGCCCAAACGTAGAAAACCAGTGTAATCGGATTTCGGTAAATATGACCCTGCCCCCCAGTGCACACATTATTGGTACAGCCAGTTATGACATCCATGTGAACGTCTGCACACATTGTCTGTTATTGTTTATGGACTCACAGGCACCGAGGCATGTTCCAGGCTTAACAGACCATTGGTGAGATAAGTAAAAGCATGGGTATAAAAAACAAACAAAAAAAACAGCCCCTCCATTCAACCCCCACACATCTTGCTCCACTGCTCCGCTGGAGAAAAAGAGGAATAAAATAGAGTGACCCTGCCACTAGCGGCTCTCTTTTTTTCCCCGACCGCTCTCTTCTTCCTCCCCCTTGCCGTGTGAAATCAAATTTCCATGTGGCTCCGTATCTGTTGCACAGCGAGGTGATTTATCAGGGATGCAAAGAGCATGCAGAAACAATCTTTATTACATCCATTTCCTGCTTGTCAGCCGGGATCATGTTGGCTGTTCATTAAAGGCGCGGCGCAGGTGAGGAGAATGCATCCCGATGCCTTGATAGATTGTCTGCTCCCCTGTGGTGACAGCAGCTGGATGGATTGAACAGCGGGGGGCTAGGAGGGAGGGAAAAAAGCGCTGACTCCGTCGCTCCCCCTGTCAGACACACTTTTACATGGCCGGCCAGTGTCATTTCTACCAGACACACACACACACACACACACACACACACACACACACACACACACACACACACACACACACACACACACACACACACACACACACACACACACACACACACACACGGTTCTGACACTCTTTGGACCAAAGCCAGGAGCTTTCCTTAATGCATGAACACATACGCATCATGGGCATAACAGTATTTATGGACACTGATGTGAAGATACTGAGAAACACTTTGTAAAGATGAGGTTCATCTTATTACCAATCTTCCCTCTTTGTGTTGAAAACAACAGCCAACAAGGATTAAATACGGAATTTTTGCCAAATTTAAAAAAAATCCTAAAAGACGGTTAATTACACTTTTAAACATAAACATGATAGTTACAGCTAAGTACAATTTAACGCAATTGTAAATTTAATATTATTTTAATAAGCAAATATTATCCACATTTTCCAGGACTGTTGCTCGGAGTAAAGATATTCATGTAATTGGTCTCATTATTTTGTACTCAGCAGAACCTCAGCAGCCGGCTGTGTGCTCAGTGGCTTGTAATAACACTTTTCGATTTAATATATAATATATACACACACACACACACACAAAAGATACGGTAATAATGGTGATGTTCACAGGTATGGACCATGTATTGTATTGGCAGCAACAATATTAAATGATATTCAAAACAAATCAAATTGTCCAGTAAACTGCTGAAAATAAAGTTCATTATCTAATTTGACTTGTCGGAGATGCATGTTTTCTGCGAGACTGTGATCCACTCAGTACAACGGTGGCACACAACCTGAGCAGCCAGTATAGTAAATACCTCTCGCAGTGAGTGGACACACCTCATTAAGTCAATCAGCTGGAGCTGTAGAATATCAAAAATACAGCTCTTCCTCTTAGAGCAGCGACGTAAGCCTTCATAATCAGCCATAAAATCTTTTATCACACCTCCTACATCACCTCATAGATACACACAGCATGACAACATAAATACAGCTCTGCATCTATATTAGGCTTACATTAGCCCTTCAGTGCATTGCGTTTGAATGTGCAACTATAAAATCCTGTTTTGAACTCACTGCGGTTTCTAAGACATAAATAAGAAGAAATCGTATAACGTCTACTCTAGAGTGCAGTATTGGCTCAAATTGATGTTTACTTGTATATACTTGTACGTGCTATCCTGACATCTGGCATAGAGCAAAGGAAGAAGGCACACTAAAGC
>NW_027210639.1:2077500-2122500 GCF_029030835.1 Brachyistius frenatus | reverse complement strand
CGGGAACACACCAATCCTGTCTCTCTAGTATATGCATCTTTGCGTGGACAGACAGACAGACAGACAGAGACAGACACACACACACACACACACACACACACACACACATACATATATATATATAAAGAATTGTAAAAAGTTCATGCAACAACACAAACACACACACATACATACACAGTCAGAAGTTATTTCTGTAGTAAACACACACGTAAACAGAGCGACAACAAAACAATCTTTTGCTTCTCTGCTTTTATCGCAGCTTCCCCTCAGCGAAAGCATACAAACAAAAAAACACACACACACACACACACGTACTCTCTCACAGACACACACACATTCACAATCCACAGCATGCGCGTTCAGGATGCTCTATTGATTTCAGCAGTTTCTCAACAAGCTCTTCTGGTGGGGCTGAACTCAGCCTCGGCGAGGGTACAATGGGCTCCATTTGCCTTGTGTGTGTGTGTGTGTGTGTGTGTGTGTGTGTGTGTGTGTGTGTGTGTGTGTGTGTGTGTGTGTGTGTGTGTGTGTGTGTGTGTGTGTGTGTGTGTGTGTGTGTGTGTGTGTGTGTGTGTGTGTGTGTGTGTGTGTGTGTGTGTAAAACGCTCGGTCATCATGTACACGCCAACACACACACACACACACACACACACACACACACACACACACACACACACACACACACACACACACATACATACATACATACATTTGTCTGGTCCTGGCAGGCTACCAACCCCGAGCAGATTACTGACCCTCAATCAATATCTCCGTCCACCAGAGGCTGATTAAACACAACAGAAGGAAAGAGGAGGGAAGGCGGGTGGGGGGTAGCTGGGAGGTGTGTGTGTGTGTGTGGGGGGGGGGGGGTTCCTAGCCTTGAAAAATGCTTTACATTTTTCTTTTTTTATTGAGTGATTGATAATTATGTACTGTCCAGTTTATGTAATTATTCTATACAGTTAAAGTTAACTATGCGGTATAATCTGTTTAGTGTCAAACCATATGCTATACTTCATGCATCCCACTGCTTTATAAACAATGTTGTCAATAAACTTTCCAGATTGAAAGCGGTGACTATTTGCAACTAATCACACTCATAAAAAGTGTGACTCATAAATAAAAAGAGTTTTTCTTTCACTTCTGCTTCGTATTCCCCCATCTTCTCTCCTCGCCTCCTCCGTTTCTGTGTCCGCCCCCGTCCTGACTCTCACCCCTCCATCTTGCCCCAAGAGCTGAGGTGTCAATCAATCTGTTGCCCGTTGCCGTGGTGAATCTCTGACCCCGCCTCTGCTCCCCCTCGCTCTGCCAGATTACGCCCTCGCACGTCAGCCAAGAAGATCCGCCGCGTCGATTGGCTACCCAGACTTGCTACCCTCGTCTGTGACTGTGTGTGCTTGACAATACCACAGCAGAGATTTATTACAAATACTGTCTAAAACTGTGCTGTTGAATGTCAGCTGGTCAGAATGGAAGAATTATTGATTTCTATTAAGCTTTTTGTGTGAAGCAGACGCAGCGGTCTACTTATGTAACAAATGCTGTAAATATAAACATATTTAAAGAAGCAAAAGCAAAACTGTTCTAGCAGATGTCTGTTCACATGCTTCAAATAAGCAGTCAGAAAGACTGGTTGCAAAGTTACACAGCTATTGTAAAGATGGACAGGGGTGGATCATCATTTTAGTGGTGCTGTGTACAGTATTGGACTTCAATATTCTCTTGTTTCCAAAATGAAATGCTTCCAGGAGAACACACAAAGTTGTTCACTACCATAAGCTGAAATGTAATGCTTTCTGAACTAGCCGCTCTCTATTTTATTCTCTTTAATTTCACAGTTTCGAGCACTGAACCAAAATGTTTCCAATTTTAGAGATATTTTATTTAGTCAAACTTCTTGTTCGACTGCTTGTGTTGCACCAAATGTAAAACTTTTACATATAAATGAAAGTCTTTTACATTCAACCCCTTACTAAACGAGTTCACACAATGCAGTTTAAAGCTATCACTGCCAAGTAAATCCTTCTGCGGCTCACATTAAATGGAGATATTAAATTTGGTGTCTGGTGAGACATTCCCTCCGCTCGCAGGACGAATGCATACTGGGGATGCTCTATTGCCAGGGCATGCGCACCATGGACTCGTTCTGTTTAGCCCTATGCGAACTTAAATGGGGATAAAACAATTAAAAACAAGATTTTTAAATGTTATGAGGCCAAATGGATTAAATTCTGATAATGAAATGAGTCTTTCTTCAGGCTGTGGCACTCAAAACAATTCATCCACCGTTTTATAGCCACAACTGTGGAGTAGGCTGCGGCTGCAGCATCTGTCAAAGTATTTCTAAAAACGGAGGAAAAAGTTTTACCCTCCCGATTTTACATTTGACAAGTTTGCCTTTTAGTACAAACACTTGATGTTGGCGCTGAGATACTGTAGATACATATGTTAACCAGGACAACATATTGATCAATGTTCTTTTTTTTTTTAATACACACTTTGTCAAACATTTCTGTAAACAATCTCTTAATTTTGTGTTTTAAGAGTTGTTAACAAATTATGTATAGAGCACTACAATTGACAATTAAACATCAATGCTCTCTATTGAACATTTATCTGATGGCAACACCATTTATAAATGATCTCAAACAAACCAAGGGTTTTGCACTATACTTTGATTGTATCCATTGACCAGAGTTTCCCCTCAGCTGACCAGCCAGTTGAAACACTGGTCAGTGGTGGGATCTCCAGCAGGGATTCTACCACGTCAACAGGAAAGCTGCAAGTGCTCTGGCCAGGACTAGCATGGTGTAGCACTAACGTCAGTAACAACTAAACGCAGCAGACTCTCTGACTGAAAGACCGAAATGAAAGTAAATGAAGTAAATAACATAACATTTTGTTTCTGTCCTGGGGTCCCGGTGGGCAGAGTGGGCTGCTACTGACTGTTGGCCTTAAAATAGAATTATCTGCGATAAGGTAAGATCAGCTGATGTTATCCTGAGGCATTTATTGGTTTAGCTTGAATTGTTGTGTGAAATCAAAAGGAGTTTTTTTTATTCAACAATATCATGCTTATATTTGCAAAAACAAGGTATCTACATAAATTGTACTTTGGAAGTGTTGCCCGAATTCAAGCATCGTTTCCAACAAACCCCAGTCCTGCTTATTAGGTCATTGCAGATTCAAATTCAACTTTTGGAGATAATTTTGCTGAATGGTTTTATAAGAATAAACTGCTACCAGAACTAGACCGTAGATCACTATTTACCTCCACAAAATGACTAAAGTTCTTCTATTCAAAGACAGATCATCTGAGGAAACTGTAGAACTGAGAAAATTGGAAAAGATTGCAGAGAAAACCCTGAAGGACGAAGTGGTGCATCTACCCAACAGTACATCTTTGACTTAATTTAAGTGCACTCATGCAGAGAGAGTATGGATATTACAAAAATAAGAAGTGATCTATATAAACATTTACATGAATGCATTAATCGCATGGATTGTACAAGAACTTAGATTGAATTAGAGCTGTGATCCAAGTGCTGATGAGGCTTCTTTTTTTTTATCCTTGAAAAGTTCTGATTATTATTGGAATACAAGGCTGTAAATACAGTTACTGAATAGTCTGTACGGAAGTTGATGTTTGGTTCTTGTATTCTACAGTAAAATGACGCTGTCATTCCCAAACATACTGTTGCTCTTCTCCTGCTGGTCTTCACAAACACAGACTGGCCAAACAGCATGGACAGGACTCTGCTGAAGGGATGAGCATGTCTGGTTGTTGCAGCCCCCTTATGTGTCAGTGTTGCTCTGAGCCTCATCAATCCCCGACATCTGTCTCAGTTCAACATGGACAATCCTCTTCACCTCCTCGCTCTCCCTCTCTTCCCTTCTCCATGATCTCCTATCTCTCCATCTTCTGTCTCTCTCCCCAGTCACACACGAAAGCCTGGCTGACTTATGCCTGTCAGAGGAACATCCTTCAACATGGAGACGAGGAGGGAGGAGGGAGGAGGGAGGGGAGACTTCCAGAAAAGAGACACACAAACACACACACGTAATTACACCCACCAGTTCCCACTGCATGGGCCAGAGTGGGTCATTGAAGGTGAGGGACTGGTCACTCTTTTTCTCCTCAGGCTGCCTGTCAGTTGCAGACTCTGTCCACTGGGAACCTGCAAGCACACAGCTCTTTAATGTGTGTAGGCGTGTGTGTGTGTGTGTGTGTGTGTGTGTGTGTGTGTGTGTGTGTGTGTGTGTGTGTGTGTGTGTGTGTGTGTGTGTGTGTGTGTGTGTGTGTGTGTGTGTGTGTGTGTGTGTGTGTGTGTGTGTGTGTGTGTGTGTGTGTGTGTGTGTACTTCTTTCCTTGCCTTGAACTCTGACTTCAGGACATCCCTGGTCTCCAACCAATGGTGAAAGGCCTCCCAGATTCCCCTTCTCTCCCCTGAGGTGGAATACTGCTGGCAGATTAGCATATCATTAGCATATCATTAGCATCTCATTTCTGTTGCACTGTTTGGTTGTCTGTCTGTGGATGTTCCATCAGCTCATCAAGTCGTGCACCTTTCTCTCCATCAATTTACACTCTCTCACTCTCACTCTCTATCTCTCTCGGCACCTTTTTTTTCACACGTGCACAGCCCTTCCTCTCAGCGCCATTCACGTTTTTCTCCTTCTCTCTCTCAGTGTGATACATATGAATCAAGGTGTCACATGATTTACTGTATGCATTTTGCCAAATTAATTAAGATCTTACCAGCCTTTTCTGAAGTGAACATTCCACACAAACATGGATGAATATATGTCAGGCATTGATATTAAATTTAGCTAAGTTGATCCTGAACATTTGGATTTGGTATAAAACCTTCTACAGTTCAGTATTTCTGTGAGCCAAATAATTATAGATGCATTATCTTAATACACTCTGATTAGGGACCATGTCTTAAAACAGGTAAAACATAAATAATAAAATTAGACCTTGGATGTATAAGTCTCATATATATGTAAGTGCTGTAGTTTCCAGGAAGCTACAGTGACTCGACAAACAGGTGGAGAAAACCTGCGTGTCAACATTAATAAACCAAAGTCGGGTCTCTTACAGTGGTTACTCCTTTAATATAGAGGTCTTCATTATATATAGAGGTTGTGTTCAACCTGAAGTTGCCGTGTATGAATAAATGCTTTTTTTTTTTTTTTTTTAAAGACGGACTCAAGCGCACTAACCCAAATAGACTGGAGGATAAATAGTCCCGACCCAACATGCAGCTGACCCGGACTGACTCCAACAGAAAGGGAGAACCAACACTGACAGCATCATGATGAGATACTCGGTAACAAGCAGCTTCTAAGAGCAAATATAAAACCATTCCAAGACTAATTATAGAAATACAGAAATTTAAAAAAACAAAAACAGGGAAAAGTCTGATTCTAACCTGCTGAATGGACAATAAATACTAGATAGAAGATTATGTTCTTACTACATTAATACCTACAAATTAAATGGACTGTTATCCCCTAATATTGTGTGTAATATTGTGTCTCACATGAACAGATCTGACAGGGAGTATTCTCTGATCCACTAGGAACTACTATGTTATTAAGTATAATGACACACACAAAGACATTATCCAATCCAGGTACAGACGGCCACAGTCCACCCTTATTTGCTTTCTTAAAGAGTGTAATGATGTCAGATGAGTAGATATATAACAGTGATGTCCATTGTCTTACTGGAGGTAAAGACAGGACATGATTATCTTAGCTTAGCATAAAAACTGAAGATAGCCTGCTCTTTAATTTATGTCTGTGCACAGATAAAAAAAAAAAAAAAAGGTGATATTATTAACGTGTGACTTAAAATGATGGAGCATTACTGACATAATAACATTTATTTCTTTTTCCTACTGACTTTAAATTAAAGCCGCCTATTTTCTGTGTTTCCCATGCTGTATGGAAGACATACCAAACCATAAATATTACAAGAAGTTTACGATTGTTTCCATACTGGTATTAATATTTGTATCCTGCACTTTATTGGAGTTTAGAATGAGGCTTTTCCAGCCTGAAAATAAACTGCGTTTGACATGAAAATGAAGCTATTTGAGATATTTAATACGACAATACTTGCAAGAAACATTACATTTGAAAAGTTGACATTGGCCATGATGTAGAGGTGCATTGTTGTTTTTTGTCTTTTTCCTTTATGTGAATAAACACAGCTGCAGAATTCATCCACCATCCATCTTTCTCTCTCTCTCTGTCACTCTTGTATGATGTCAGAGCAGAGGCTGAATGATGCTGTGAGGATGGTGACACACAAAGAGACAGAGAGAGAGAGGCAGAGCACTGCAGTAGGACGTGAGCCAGTACGCTCTCCTGCAAACAGAGACACCACTTCCCAACACACACACACAGAATGAGACTGAATACACCTCATTTCTGTAACTGTAGGTACAATCTGCTAAAACTGGCTGTGACATGAAAACTGCTCCGAAAATAAAAGATTTGTGTTAAGTGGAAGTGATTCCCACTGAACATACTGCAGCGTGTGACAGCAAAGGACTCATAAAAAAAAAGTGAGGTTAAATGTTAGAATAAATCACTCATCTCTACTACTTGAGCTTTACAGTAAGATTCTGGTCATAATAAACACAATATGTCACAACTATTTATATAAAGACCCGTAAACTGTCTTTTAAATGATTTACATTTTTAAAAACACTTCTGCCTTCTTGTGTGTAATCATGATATCATTTGTTTGTCTTTATATTTCCTTAAATACGTGACTGTAGTTTGTATTTACGCAGTTAAACAAAATTAAAATTTGTCTTGATGACTACTTCTGTGGCTGCATGATTATGTAACAAGGCCACTGTCAATCAAACTGAATGAAACCATATCCACATGATCCACAGGAATTTAACCCCTGAAGTTGAACTCTGATTAACATTTGTTTAGTCGTGGATGGTCAATATCAGAGGCAAATACTGAGTTTTAAGGAGGTTTTAAACCACTGGAGGTCAGCAAAAACAAGATGTTCAGCTGATGTTAAGTTGCTCTTTAAATATCAAGCGCTGCTAAAAATCTATATTTAAAAAAAAAAAAAAAAAAAAAAAAAAGGGGGGGGGGGAGATTAAAAAAGACTTACTGTTAGCTGCACTGTGGTCCAGTTCTGGCACAGGAACCCGTTTGTCTCTGTAATGACTGTGTTGCCTCTGCAACCAGTGAACCTGGAAATCACAACAACATTACTCAGGTTGATCCCGAAAATAGAGACCTCAGCTATAGATTGGAATTTTTTGTTTGGTGTCCTTTACTACGATGATAAAAAAAAATAATAATAATACAAAACAATCCGTATTCAAATCACTTTGATGCGTTTAGTGTCCACATCGAGGCTCGCCCGAAAGATGCTCATGTACAACAGCTCTAATAATCTTCAGGCGCAAGTTCTCTTAGTCGGCCATTTTGTCCAGGATAGAGGATTTATGAGGATAAAAGCAAAACAGTGAGAGGCACGGAGCAAATCAAATATTTTGTTCTCCTGTGTTTGATTCTACTTTAAAAGAGGGAAAATCCATAACACAGGCAGAGTTGGGTATCTTTATGGAGGACAGTAAAGGGTTTCCTCTTCATTAGTTCAAAGAGTAGTCGCTTGCTCTCTCCTTTGCAGTCCCATTGTCCTGGGTTAAAAGCAACAAAAACACCCCCGCCACACCTCCACCTCTGTCCTCCACCGCACACATGCACGCACACACGCACAATTTCTTTCATAGGCCGCTGCTTGCAGCTTTGATCTGATAAGAGGCTGATCCTTGTGAAGGTGGGCGCAGTAAATCAAACAACAGATCACAGAAAACACACGCAAACACTCACACACACATATCACTGTCAGGCCACTATTGTCCTCTTACACTTAAATCAGAGTGGAAGAGGTTGAAAATAAATACTATTGAGAGGCGGCTGCAGTCTTTTAAGTCCTGAAAGCCTGCTGGCTTTATTTCCCCTTCATGTTCTTCAATTAGACTCAATTAACAAACGCTAGGAGCTGGTCGAAGCTGGCTAAAGAAGACAGCTGTTGAAGCTAAGAACGCTGTGCAAAACTAAATACGGAGGACCTCAAACAGGAAGAGGATGTGATGCGTGTACAGATCGCTGCATACTCCGCCCGAGCATATTGATTTTATGTTAATATAAGATGTGTAATACTTGTATTAGTGTAAACATTTTGGAGATTTCGAATTAGCAAGAGGAACATGGTCATTAGTTTAAACTATATTATATACAGTATACTGTAAAGCATCACAGGGCAGTATAGACAGAATCCTCAAATCTTAAAAAAGGTGTTCATCTGCAGCAGTACTTGAATATCATATATATCAAAAGAGATGTACATTTGTTTAAGTCCCTCTCCTCTTGAACATGTTTTCCCTCTTGTTCTACACAGTTGAATGTTTGAGCTTCACTGTGTACAATGAAGATGAATGTGTAGAGTTTAGAAGACTGCTTTCACCTTCATCTGCTGAAGAAAGGGAACGTTTCTCTGTGCTCATTGAAAATCTGGTTTTAAGAGGCGGGCCTTTGAGCAGGATTTGTGACATCACACATAGTTTGGAAGCCATTCCTGGTCCAATTCAATTTACACAAGTGTGATGTGGAAACCAGCAGCGCACAGACACTGACAATAGACTTTATGGTGAAGTACGAGGCATCTTGTGTGCAGCAGATTAACCTCTGAAATGAAAAATATTTGCAAATTCATTGATTAGACGTTGTTTTCAGGAAAATAAATATCACAGATTATAATTTAAGGTAGAGCATCCAATGTACACATCTTTAATGTGTGTTTGGGAGATCTTTCAGGAAATTCACACAAATACCATCATTCTGTTGCAAAACAAATGCAGTTTCTTGAGGCAGCGAGATCCAATCAGTGCAGTCGAGCGAGATTTCATTCGTCACATGTAATCAACAGTTTCAGTGAGCACATCTTTGTTAAGTTTCAATTTAAAAATACATATAAAACCAATATTTTTTAGAAGAAAAAAAACAACTATTTAAGGTGTACTATAGTTATGTATTAACTGATGAAATGTACACAGTCCACGTGTATGTGCACACCGTTACAGGAAGTGAACTCGTAACAGATTCAAACCCTCAAAATTTAAGATAGAAAAATCTAAATACGAATATTTTCTATTCCTGGTTAATCATCAGATCAGATTTAACTTGAAATAGTTAAACTACTGAAGATGCATGAGAGCTTAATGTAAAATAGCTATTTCACTCCAACACAAGAGCTTTCTCACCTCTCACACAGTGCTCTGCTTATTTAGTCTCACTTAGCTTGATATTGTTTCAGGTCATCTTCCCAAAATTGATGACAATTGTACCCAGGGACTGCTGGAAAAACTGTCTCTAAACATAATCCATTCACACGGGTCTCCAAAAATGAAACCCACGAAATGGTTAAATGAACAATTTCCATGGACATGTAGCCTATATACAGAAAATATACTCTGATAAAGTGGATGTTAAGGCGCATATGCATGCATGCATGCGTGCGTGTGTGTGTGTGTGTGTGTGTGTGTGTGTGTGTGTGTGTGTGTGTGTGTGTGTGCGTGCGTGCATGTGTGTTTAAACTGCCTTGTTAAACCCCTCCAGCTCCTCCTCTGGAGAAGCAGCCAGGACACGGTGATCAATACACATGATAGGGAGCTAATCGCTCTCTGTCAAAGCAGGCCCTGCCAGCTACTAATGGCACATGCTCACTTGGGAATGAGTGCGAGTGTGTGTGTGTGTGTGTGTGTGTGTGTGTGTGTGTGTGTGTGTGTGTGTGTGTGTGTGTGTGTGTGTGTGTGTGTGTGTGTGTGTGTGTGTGTGTGTGTGTGTGTGTGTGTGTGTGTGTGTGTGTGTGTGTGTGTGTGTGTGTGTAAGGCGTGGGCCTTAATGGCAGATTGAGACTCTTTAGGGAGTGTTGCTCAAGGTTAGACTCAGGGGACGAGGGGCAATTGACCACACTGTCTGTGACACTGACCCCTCTACTGTCAGCACATTCATCATCCAACTGTGACACATAGGCAGCAGCGCGCGCACACACACACACACACACACACACACACACACACACACACACACACACAACAAAAGGAACACAATGTAAAAGAACATTCACGTATAACTACACTGAAAAATGATATCACCAAAAAGAAAATCTTATATCATGAATCAACTCTCCTTTAAGTTCGCTCAACACATGTCGCAAAACAAAGTAAGTTGGTGCAACTTCAGCGTCAAATACAAAAGAGGCTGACATTTATCCCTTCAAAATTAAAGCCTTGCTAAGAGATCCAGAGAGAACAAGGTTTGATATCAGTGAAAAAAGACAAAGGCACAGGACTATGAAAAACAAGATTGTCTGGAAAAATCGTTTTCCAACAGTGAGTGGGAAAAAAGAGAGCAGCGGCGCACTTGCATGATTGAACAGCTGAGGTAGAACTGACGGAGGCACAATGTGAATGTGTGGAGGAGGAGAAGAAAGACTGGAAGATGGAAGGAGTAAAAAAAGCGAGTGTGTGAATGCGTATTTGAAGACATCCCATGAAGAATGTGTGTGTGTGAGTGAATGTGGCTCTATAGAACAAGAACTGAATGAACGAGGAAGGTGGTGAGCAATCACAGAAAGAAAAGTGTGTGTGTGTGTGTGTGTGTGTGTGTGTGTGTGTGTGTGTGTGTGTGTGTGTGTGTGTGTGTGTGTGTGTGTGTGTGTGTGTGTGTGTGTGTGTGTGTGTGTGTGTGTGTGTGTGTGTGTGTGTGTGTGTGTGTGTGTGTGTGTGTGATACTCCCATGTCTCCATATGAATGAGTGGATTCGGTGGATGGAAGGCAGCTGCAGCGGTGTGATAGCCGAGCCGAGCTGCACCGATATCAGAGCTGACATTTTGGGCTTCACTACCCACCCACGGCCCCATGGGAAAGTGATGGCAATGGCAGCAGCGGCCACGTCCCTCCTCCACCACCACAACCCCTCCCTCTGTCTGTCAATCTCCCCGCTGTGCCTCCTGATGCTCCATTGGCCATGGCCTGGCCCTGGCCGGACCCATAATGCCACGCAGCAGTGTATTCACTGACCACATGACCCGCCGTCACCAGACCCCGCATCGCTGATTCCTATCTGGTCCTCAACCCTTCCGCCCCGCCCGCCAACTCTCTGCCTCTTCATTCAATCTCTCATCTCTAGCTGCCAGACTGATAGCCCAGATCGCAGAGAGAAAAATGACAGAGGAGAGGGGTTTGTGTTTGTTTGTGTGTGTGTGTGTGTGTGTGTGTGTGTGTGTGTGTGTGTGTGTGTGTGTGTGTGTGTGTGTGTGTGTGTGTGTGTGTGTGTGTGTGTGTGTGTGTGTGTGTGTGTGTGTGTGTGTGTGTGTTTCCGCTGACTAGAAGACGAACAGTGAAAGCGTGTGAGCTCTACAGTGGCGAGCAGTGCGGGGAGGGAGGGGGGAGCTGCAGAAACTGAAAGAGGGGAAATAGATAACAGCGAGATACACCCTAGCCCCTCCTCTAGCTTTCTTTTAGGGCACCTCTTGGCCTCCTCTCCCTCTCCCACCTCCCCTCCCCCCTCCAGACCCTCTGGTGTGTTGCTCACTCCATTGTGTCAGCCTTCAGAAGTGCTCAGTTTGAGTGGCAGGCCGTCACAGATCAGTTCCCTGCTAAAGCGGCCCGGCAGGCCAGGGTGACGGGCCAGGAAGGGATCTAAGTGGGGTTTATCAGCGCTTCTTAACGCCTCTCCGGCTCCCTGACACAAAAGAGAGGGGTATTAAACATCTAAAGCAAACCAAAAAGCGTGAAAGCTCCTTATAGGGCCACGGGATTGCGGATGTGACTGGAGTCTTAAAAAAAAAAAGAAAAAAAAAAAAGAAAAAATGAGTGGAAAAAAACACAAACGCCTCAACAGTGAGGAAACATTGAGGGGAAATTCAAATGTTTTTTCTGTCCTGTGTGGAGGGAGGGAGGGAGGGAATCTCAAGGATCAAGATGGAACCAAGCAAATCAAATAAATTTAAAATGGTTAATGACTGAATAAGCCTAAATGATGTTGGTGTCAGAGAGAGTTGCATTTTTAAAGTAATATTGTGTCTTTTACACATTTTCAAACACACAAACAAATCTCCGAAGTTTCCTTCATGGCCATTTTGAGGCGGTTCTCAAATAACAACATTTACCATAAATTAACCTTACAGTGCACATTGCACACCTAAACAATTTTTCTAAACTTCTGTCAAACCTACTAAATCATTGTGAATACATCAGACAGTAGAGATGTAGTTGCTAACACATCATAATCAATTAACCAGAATTAATTCATATTAAAGAATGATAAAATGGGTCTTTTAGCAGATTAACGTGTGTGGGGAAATATTGGAAACTGTGCAAATGTTGTAGTGAATAGTAAAACGTAGGTTTTCACAAAATGAATATGGACAAAGCACAGGTAATAATAAGCTCAATGATGACTGAATTAGAATCTGTTGCCTCAGGGTCTTGGTACAGGTGATGTTGGTAAAATTGGCTAACTGGGACACATGAAAAAAATGGTTTATGTCATGGTTTTTCTTTGGACTTAATAACAATATGACAATATGAAAAATGATCCACCCTTTTACCCTTAAAAACACAAGTAAACTCTTGACATCGTGATCTAAAATGGGCACCGTTTCCACCAGATTTGCAGGAGGACATTTGGATGAATCAGTCTCATGTCGACATGCAAGTCGAACCTATTTCTGGACTTAACTATGTCAGCAACATATCAGTAGAATGGCATACAACAGTTAATGATGCAAAGATCAGCACGTTGAAATGCACCATGGGAAATGCACCATGGGAGTGAGTGTGAGTCTATGATGGCACATATAAGGGAAGACTTGCACGTGCAAAGCAGCACTGGCAAATATATTTTAGATTAGCCACAACATTTAAAACCATGTGCAACAAAAGACGCTGGCTCAACAACAATCTCCTCTTTTACAGTATGTTATATTTGGGGTTGATCAGATTTCATGTTCTGACTTCTACTGCATGTCCAAACACAGGGAGTTGGAGCATCCCTCGGTGCTGTGGGACACTATTTTGTGAGCACGACACATTGAATAAATTCCACACATTAAAAAGGTGGGCTGTTCAGCTCAATTTAGCTGCAACTGTATGAGTGTAAGATTACAGCTTTACACTGGTTAGGTAGCTCTAAATGAGGTGGAGCGTGTCTGGTTGTTTGACTGGTTGCAAAGCAAAGGTTTTATTTTATTTAATCCATTTTAAAAGCTGACCTGACCTTCATTTCTTACAGTATATTTCTCTCTGGAAAAAAAAGTTTCTCCTTATATTAGTTTGATCAGTTATGAGTTTTAAACATTGAAACCATCACATTGGCTGTGCTGCATATGTCTCCTCTTTGTGCCGAGAGCCTTGTTGCTGTCAGCTTGAGAGGTGGTATCAATAAAGTGCATCTGCAGCTTGGATGAAGTAGACAGACATTAAAACAGAGAATAAAAAACATTTACAAACCAGGATGTCAAAAGACTGGAACAAACTGCGAGCAGTGGTTTTCTGTGTGTGTATAAAGTGTGTAGTGCAGCAGCAGGGACCAATGTGTGTATGTCAGAAGCTGGCAGGGGGTTAGTACCTGATACATTTTCTAAAAGGTCAGTGTGGAGTTCAGTCAGAGACATGTCTGTGTTTGAGAATGAAACTGCAAGAGGTACGGTAGTTAAGACAGTTAGGAGGAGAGTCATTGAGGGGAGGCAGGGTTTCAAGTAAACAATGTACAGAGAGAAAAGCCAAAGATGATCTTGTCACTGTGTGTGTGTGTGTGTGTGTGTGTGTGTGTGTGTGTGTGTGTGTGTGTGTGTGTGTGTGTGTGTGTGTGTGTGTGTGTGTGTGTGTGTGTGTGTGTGTGTGTGTGTGTGTGTGTGTGTGTGTGTGTGTGCGCGCACGCGTGTTATTCTTGCTTTGTAGCAGTGATTTATGTGCACTATAGCTGTTTGAAAGGAATGTGTGTGTATCATGTCCTTATCTGGGTGTTGTCTCTGAACCCTCACATGTTTATGTTGAGCTGTTTTCCACAGCCTTGTTAATTATGTCATTAGCTGTGTGATTAATACAACAGCTGATTGTTGCCTTGCTGACAGAGGGCTGCCTCGGCCGGGATTACAAGGTGGCAAAACCTCCTCCTCTGAGAAACCGCTATGGACCTCCACGCTCTGTGTGTGTGTGTGTGTGTGTGTGTGTGTGTGTGTGTGTGTGTGTGTGTGTGTGTGTGTGTGTGTGTGTGTGTGTGTGTGTGTGTGTGTGTGTGTGTGTGTGTGTGTGTGTGTGTGTGTGTGTGTGTGTGTGTGTGTGTGTGTGTGTGTGTATACGCTGTAAACAATAGGCTGTTATGGTGCAGCTCTGCACATGTGAGCCAGACAGCCCCGTTCCTATAGACGGCTTTAACTCAGCCAATTACTTGCAGCTACAGCAGCTGCAGCAGATCATGCTAATTTCTGAAAGATGTTCATTTTTCCTGTGATATGGAACACAATCCTATTCATGACTTCAAGTGAAATCGTTCACTTTCAAGTCTCTTCTTCATGGAGAACTGGACAATAGTTTGCTACAGCTGTGATGTACTATATTTTTCATATTTCATAATGCATGATGATTTGGTTGCCATGGTTCCACATCATCAGTGCCAGTCAGTTGCAAAATACACCAGGTGTGGGACCTGGTGTATTTTATATATTTACCTTCTTTTACCGAGCACATGTAGTGTATACTTGCCAGTACATTATAGTTACAACTATTATAATATATTATTATTAAACATGAGAGCCACATAAACGAGTAAGGTTACGCCAACAAACGACAGAAGAGTGTTCTATTTTCAACAACAACAAAATACATTGATTGATGCACAATGTCCAAACATACTGAAATCATTCATCAGTGAAGACTGAGACATCATCATCCTAAATGCTTTGCTACCACACTGGGTAATTATTTTCTTTGAAAGCTAAACAATCCCTCTGCCACTGATTTGGAGGAAACATGTTCTTAGTTTGTAGCTCTTTTATATGGGACTATTTTACTGCAAACTCTGTGGTTGGAAATATCAGGTCTTTGCTGTTGACCATATTTTAATTAATTAGCATCAAAATCAAATGAAATCCTCATTTATACAATAATTTTTGAAACACTGCATATTTCAACAGGACTTCTGCACTAAGAAAGATCAAATTTACAATCAGGGAAGTTGTTGTTTGATGTTCTATTCAGAACATGTAAGCTAGACGTTCATCCACTTTTGGCATCATTACTATCAAAAGTGATTTTTGATGGCAGTTTAAATCTCAGGATGTTTGTGATGTTGGTGTTCTGGCAGTTCGATGAAGCTTTGAAGAACGTAACCTGGACTTCCTGTCCTGATGCTCCAAAGACAGGATTTTAAGAGGAGAAACTTTAAACAAAGTCTTTTATTTTAAAACATCACGGAGAACTAGCAACAAACAGCAAAAACAAAACTTGCTTTTGTTCTACCTCATGAGTGGAGTAGATCTAATGCATGACAACACAGCCTCACAATGCTTTTGCTGCACAACAATGCACCAGTGACACTAAACCTATATGTGATCTTTAAAATGGTATTTTGTCATGTTTCTTTAACTAAAAATATTTGTAACCTCAGAGGTCAGTTTAAGCAACATGAAGCTAACATAAAGATAACTCTGCCTCAACCTTGCAGTCCATTAAACACTATGTTGTGTGAGATGTGTAATGGACTCCACCTGCCATGTAGTACAAAGTAAAGTGTGTGATGCAAAGGTTTGTATAGACAGCGGCCTGGTCAGAGGTGGGAGGATGAAGCACAGCTAAGGCTTTGGCAGAGGGCCAAATACTGTAGCAGCACACTGTAATTAGGTTTGACAACACATAACCCAACATAAAGATGCCTTCCATAAATCTACAACAACATTAACTCTCTTCAGCTTAAAAACACAATTAAAATAGATTCCATAAGTTTGATTGGTAAATAAAGAAAAATAAGTGATATTGGAGGTATTTTTCTTGCCTTAAGGTTACAAAAAGATTAGTTCTTATAAAATAGCAAAGCCAACAAACAGATTTTAATGTGAAGACATTTACGGATGGAACAGCAGCTGGTCGGGAGAAGCAAAGTTGAAATACACAATTGTTCATTATCCCAGAACATTATTTGTGCAATCCATTAAAAGCAAGACTCATTATGAAATGTGGGACAGTTTGGGGGTGCAAATTCGTTTTCACCTTAAGTTACGATGGTAGAAAAGTAATTAAAGTTACAGTTTAATGAAATCATGAACCATACATGGAGTCACTGGAGATTGCGCATAAATTACTTCAATTAATCACACGCACACTGATTCATGTGATAACTCTGAATCCAAAGTTTGGAATTCTTCTCTTACTTTTATTTTCTGTCCATTTATTTATCTTGGTGCGGGTGTGTGTGTGTGTGTGTGTGTGTGTGTGTGTGTGTGTGCGTGCGTGCGTGCGTGCGCGTGTGTGTGTGTGTGTGTGTGTGTCTGTGTGTCTGTGTGTGTGTGTGTCTGTGTGTGATTGAAGGGGCAGTGTGTTGGTGAAGGGCCAGAGGTCTGGTACACCCTGGAGAACGGACAGGACCAAAGCCACATCTCCGACCCTTCCTCTCATCCCGCCTCCCTCACCCTGTGCTGTCATGGGAGGTCTCCGTGGGTGACGGTTTCCCTGGTAACGGAAGCCCGATGAGGAGGCTGCATTGTGTGCTCTGAGGGTGATGTTAGAAAGGCTGGCTGAAGGTGGCGGCGGCGGGGTGGGGGGCACGAGTGATGTTGGGTGGAAAAGGCACACGAGCGACACAAGCAAGGTAAACAACTTTTAGCCATTTCTCACCACATGCCTCGGCTTACTTTTTTTTTTTTTTTTTTTTTCATCCTTCTCCCTAATCAAGAATAGACCCTGATTAACACAGCAAAACCAGCCAATGAGCTCCATTTGCATATACATGCTGTGTAAAATCAGAACTGATACCAGGGTGTGAATTCACTTTGACATGGCCGTGTTAAATGTATCAAACATGTAAGTAGCTGAACACACTGATTTGTTGTAGTTACAAATCTATTTCCCGCTGAGTTACACAGACAGTGCAAGTCAGACCAAAGAAAAAAAATATCCGCAGTGATTTCTTTGTCCACTTTCTACATCCTCCACTTCAAGGAGTATTTTATTCTGCAGAGTGTTTATTTATTGGACCAGTTAAAAGCACTTACCCCTGCTGCAGTAGCAAGCCTGTCCTCAAAGGTGGCTCTGTCAGGGCGCCCCCTGCTGTCTCTCAGGGTGTAAATACGCTCCAGGCTGCCAACCTGCCAGCATGGAAACACAATTTGTGATCAGGTTATAAAACCCATAAACCTTCAGGACACAAAATGTTACAGGACACACAGGTTTGACGAAATATTTGCTTAGTTGACCGCATTTTGTTCTACAATTTGTTGAAATACAGCACCCTCTAAACTTCAGGGAAAGATAAGAATGCAACAAGGTGCATTTAGAAAAGTAGAAGTGTATTCATCAATACAGAGAAAGCCATGCAGGTACAGAGGGAGGGTCAAAACTCATAACGTATTCAAGCTTAATCACACACATGACCCTTTGCACAACATGATTTCAGTGTATCCCCTCCGGCCATCTGTCTTGTGTGGGTTTTTCTGAAAGAGGTGGGCCGAAATCAAATAGCACACAGTTTATCTAACCTTATCCTGGGCTTTTCATTTCCAAGCCTTATAAACTCAATCGTATTGACCGCCTGGGAGAGTTAGAACTAACTAAGTGAAATCTAGTCGCCGGCAATTGTGTGCAAGGCGCACGTTGTGTGTGTGCATGTATGTGTGTGTGTGTGGCTTGCTGATTCTATCTTCCTTCACTTTCATTCTCTCTATTCTCTGTCCCTGAGGTGCATCAGGGCTGAGACTGCTGAGTAAATTGTCCCAAATTGAGTTCCTTCTTGCCGGCAGATACAGGCCACATCCCGACCGTTTAGAGAGAGACAGAGAGAGAGGAAGAGAGAGAGAGAAAACAATCACAGCACACATCACTCGCTTGAAAAAAAAATTCTCTCTAATTTCTCTCCTTGCCTTTCTTTTCCATCCACCCTCCCGTCTCTAGATCTTTTTCTCTCCTCTGCTGATTTCCCAGCTGCCTCTCTTTCTTCTCCCGACACATTATTCTTCTGCTTCTCCCTCTTTGTATCACTCCCTGTGTTTCTTCCCTTGTCTTTGTCTGCTGCGATAGGTGTACAGTCTTTCCTTGCTCAGCTTGGCTTTTTCCTTTCGTTGATGATTCGCTCTCCTGCTCGTTCGCCTTCCTCTATCTTTTTCCGTCCTTTCTCCATCTCCCCTACCAACAATATTTCTCTCCTCGCTTTCTGTCCCTCCTTTGCTCTCTCATCCCTCCCTCCATGGCTGGATGTACCCAGTGACATAGTACCCATCAGCACAGACGTCCTGGGTGGAGGAGTCTGCCTCTGACAATAATCACACACTAAGTTTAGAACGCTGGCAGGCCAGCTGAGCTGAACTGAGCACACGTGACTCCCCCGACGCCGGTACACTCCATTTAACTCGGCAGGGGGCTGCAGGCTGGCAGGGGTGGGAATGAAGCATTAGACAGAGATGGGGATGCCGGTGTGTTTTTGGGGATGGGGGGTACTCGGGGGCTGGAGATGGAGCAGTGAGTGGAGACAGATATGGAAATGGGATGAGGAGGGACGGCTGAAGCTGAAACTGGTGCTGGAGGGAATAAAGACAGGAGAATGTTTGGGCTTGAGAAGAAACAGTTTTTAAGGGGATGCAGAGTCACTGTCCCTGCATGAGTAATAACTCTTCTTCCGTTTCTCTGCTTGCTTTCAGCAAAATCCAGTCTATGTCATCTTTTAGCTTTTAGGGTGTTTATTTTTATATGGGCAGCAGCTTGGTGGGGACTTCTCTTTGACTGTACAAATGAGGTTTTCAGACTCCAAACCAAAAGCACATACTACATTTCCCCACTGTGGGATTAATAAAGTCTAATCTAATCTAATCTAATCTGAGCTAATCTAATGAACCTCAATCTTTGATCTCAGAGTGGGAGAAGAGCAGTGGTGGAATGTAACCGAGAATTTACACAAGTACTGTACTTAAGTAGGGAGGCACAGTGGTGCAGTAGTTCTCTGTGTGGAGTTTGCATGTTCCTCCTGTGTCTGTATGGGTTTTCTCAGGTTTTCCTTCCACAGTCCAAAGACATGCGTACCAAGTTGATTTCCCAAAGGTGTGAAGGTGAGTTTGAGCGGTTGTCTGTCCTTCTGTGTTGGTCCTGTGATGGACTGGTGACCTGTCCAGGGTGTAACCTGCCTTCACCCAAAGTCAGCCAGGATACGCTTCAGATGTCTGTAAACTGTTACCAGTTCAACTAAAGAGACATTTCTCATCGAAAATTCTCAGTTGCTTTCATTTAAATAACTTCGCAGTGCATTATCAAATAGTTTACAAGAAAAATAAAGAGATGTGTGTAACAGAAGTTTTTTTCTTCATCTTTTCTTCTCCTCTCCAACAGATTATCTCATGACCCCGCACATTAAACTACTGACCCCTTGGAGGGGGCCTGACCCCCAGGTTGTGAACCACTGGATTCAGCTACACAACTGTAAATAATGTCTTAAAATTAGCTCCACCTCAAACATCTACAGCAGTGAATCGCTGCTGACACACTGATGCATCAGTATTAATGGCATTTATCATAATGTTATGAAACTCATTGCTATTCTTCAAGCACTTCCTGTCATCCTCACAGTAAATGTTAGGAACAATAGACCCATGATTGTTGCAGTCTCTGGTTTTGTTTTGGTGGTTTAGGTTTTACTGGAATTTGCTGAAATGTCTTATAAAGAATAAAATCCCCTAAAAGCCAGAAATGTAACAAGTTTAGAGTAAAGATGGAAAGAGTAGATGTACTGAAATATAAATGGAGCATTACAATGTTAAAATAAGTACACGAGATTCTAAACAAACATTCCAAGATCTTCTTCCTTCCTGCCCCATTGGAAATATGATAGAGGTCAAAGCTCAAAACAAGGTTTGATTCACCAAAATTATGAAAAAATAAATAAAATCTCAGAATTCAAAAGTTACAAACAAAAAGTCTTTCCAGAAAGTGAGGAGACTGAGCATCGTGGCACTCTGTGGTGCTGATGCTGTGACTGAGTGGACAGGGAGCTGCTCTCGGAGGTGTCCTGTCCACGCCTCCGGGATGGTTTCCACCAGCTACTTCTAACCAGTACGTTATTATCTTTCATCTGTTGATAAACGTTTGCCATTTCTGTGCTGTACATTGACAGAAAGTGGTTAGACCTAAAGTTCTGGTGCCTTTTTTTAAGCTCAGGTCTGATTGTGGAGGAATTGTTTTTTGAAATCTAGCCGTTTCTCTGTTGGTAAGTGCCGACTGTCTGTGTCCATGTGTCTCTTTTGTTGTAAGTGGATAAAAAGTGCTCAATTAGAAGAGCAAAAGAGACCAACAACAGCCAATGCATTGCATTAGGCTGCATATACAGTGGTGTGAAAAGTGTTTGCCCCCTCCTTGATTTCCAATTTTTTTGCATGTCTGTCACACTTAAATGTTTCAGATCATCAAACAAATTTAAATATTAGTCAAAGATAACGCAAGTAAACACAAAATGCAGTTTTTAAATGAAGGTTTTTATTATTAAGGGAGAAAAACAATCCAAACCCACATGGCCCTGTGTGAAAAAGTGTTTGCCCCCTCCTGTTAAAACATAACTGTGGTTTATCACACCTGAGTTCAATTTCTCGAGCCACACCCAGGCCTGATTACTGCCACACCTGTTCTCAATCAAGAAATCACTTCAATAGGACCTGCCTGACAAAGTGAAGTCGACCAAAAGATCCTCAAAAGATAGACATCATGCCGAGATCCAAAGAAATTCAGGAACAAATGAGAAAGAAGGTAATTGAGATCTATCAGTCTGGAAAAGGTTATAAAGACATTTCTAAAGCTTTGGGACTCCAGCAAACCACAGTGAGAACCATTATCCACAAATGGAGAAAACATGGAGCACTGGTGAACCTTCCAGGAGTGGCCGGCCGACCAAAATTACCCCAAGAGAGCAGCGACGACTCATCTGAGAGGTCACAAAAGACCCCACAACAACATCCAAAGAACTGCAGGCCTCACTTGCCTCAGTTCAGGTCAGTGTTCATGACTCCACCATAAGAAAGAAACTGGGCAAAAATGGCTGCATGGCAGATTTCCAAGACCAAAACCACCGCTGAGCAAAAAGAACATTAAGGCTCATCTCATTTTTGCCAGAAAACATATTGATGATCCCCAAGACTTTTGGGAAAATACTCTGTGGACTGACGAGACAAAAGTTGAACTTTTTGGAAGGTGTGTGTCCCGTTACATCTGGTGTAAAAGTAACACCACATTTCAGAACAAGAACATCACACCAACAGTAAAATATGGTGGTGGTAGTGTGATGGTCTGGGGCTGTTCTGCTGCTTCAGGACCTGGAAGACTTGCTGTGATAAATGGAACCATGAATTCTTCTGTCTACCAAAAAATCCTGAAGGAGAACGTCCGGCCGTCTGTTCGTGACCTCAAGCTGAAGCCAACTTGGGTTCTGCAGCAGGACGATGATCCGAAACACACCAGCAAGTCCACCTCTGAATGGATGAAGAAAAACAAAATGAAGACTTTGGAGTGGCCTAGTCAAAGTCCTGACCTGAATCCTATTGAGATGCTGTGGCATGACCTTAAAAAGGAGGTTGGTGCTGGAAAACCCTCCAATGTGGCTGAATTACAACAACTCTGTAAAGATGAGTGGGTCAAAATTCCTCCACAGCTGGAAAATACTCATTGCAAGTTATCGCAAACGCTTGATTGCAGTTGTTGCTGCTAAGGGTGGCCCAACCAGTTATTAGGTTTAGGGGGCAAACACTTTTTCCTACAGGGCCATGTGGGTTTGGATTGTTTTTCTCCCTTAATAATAAAAACCTTCATTTAAAAACTGCATTTTGTTTTTACTTGTGTTATCTTTGACTAATATTTAAATTTGTTTGATGATCTGAAACATGCAAAAAATAAGAAATCAGGAAGGGGGAAAACACTTTTTCACATCACTGTAGCTTGGGCTGTGAGGTTGGGCTTCTTTCTTAAATTTGTCAGAACTAGCAGGGTTCAGTCAGGTTAGGTTTTAAAGACACATGTCAGAGGATTCAGGTCTCAGATTTACACCCGTGACCAATTTTGTTTCAGGCAAAAATAATAAAGCCTCCTAAGCGTGTCATTCTTCTCCTGAGCCCAAACTGTTTCACACTATGACCGTACTGTTAACAGATTTCATAGGTATAATTTCCTCTGTAGGAATCAAAAGATTATTTCTGAAAATAAATTATCCACTTATCCCTTGTGAATAGGGTGGTAACAGAAAACTCAGAGGCACAAATTGTAAAATCTGGGCAAATAAAATCAAACTATCTTACTTTCTAGAAGTCAGTAGGAGAGAATGTTTCTTTGTAATTTGGGTGGACTAATCCTTTAAACCGAGAAAAGCAGCCCAATGACCCGTAAAAACAGACCGACACTTCCTGCTAAATGTGATACTGATGTGTCACAAATGTGAGAAATATTGAGCAACTTCAAACCAACCAAAATAAATGCCTGCACCCGCCCGCCCCCCCCCCCCCCCCACACACACACACACACACACACACACGCCCTGCCAGAGCAGGTTCACAGCAAAACAATATGAGGCCAATCAGGGGACCATTGGTACGGCTCTCCCTCTGCTAATGAAGGCACTTTGAAAAGGTAATCTAATTCACCAGCAGCAATTAAGGCTGGGAGCGCCTTGTCACTATCAATTATCTGCTCCTTCGCTCATGTTCTCCAGTGCGGACGCTGAGCCTGCCTGACACACAGCACTGTCGGACAAATCAACCCCATCAGCCATCCAGTCACTGAGAACACTAATCATCAGTGTTCAAACACACACTTTGACGCACACATAGATACTATGCTTCAATCGTTGCACAATGAACTAAGTAAGCTTGGTATGAATTGGGATGTCCTTGCTGGCTCTAATCAAACGTAGATTCATAAACACAAGACAATAGAGACGGCGACTGTAGGAGGCGTGCCCGAAGTTCATACTAGTCAAAATGTGTTTTGTGTGCGTTTTCTTTTTCATAAAGTACAGCAATGAGGTTTTTAATCTCCATACCCAACATGAAACCAAAAACGTTCACACAGTTTGGGGAGAGTCCTTTTTCAAAATAACAAAGCTTTAGGTGTTTTGGGCGAGCAGCTTATCTTGACACACATTTACGTTTTAGAGTTAAGTGACATCGAATAAATAACAATAATCTAGGAACAAGGTACTTTATTGTTACATGCAGTACAACTACAGTAAAAAAAAAAAAAAGTTTAATATCCCTGAACTACCAGCTGTGCTGATTAAAAACAATGATTTTTAATAAATAGAAAAGAAAACTTAAAATATAAACAAAAAAGGTATACAAGTACAGAAATAATGAATATAACATTTTGCAAAACATGCCTTCAAAAACAAAAAAAAATACCTTCCCTAAACCAGGATGACCACAACCATGCAGCAAAAAGGCTGACAGCAGTGGGCAGAATTAAAGAGTTTATAGGCCGTTTAACTTGGAGGAAGAAACTCCTTCATCCTGATAAAAAGATATTTAAGGATAGAAAGACAAATATTCAGCTGTGAGAAAGTGTTAAATAGTGACGGAGCATACAATTCATGTGATATATTGTTTTATAAATTGTCATTAATACAGAAACTCTCTCGTCAGGTTGGAGTTTGAATTAGTACATTTGACTCGAGAACTACTTCCACCAGCTGTACATTTCTATTTAGGGCCACAGTGAGACCGTCCCAGTGCACATTAAGCAGAAGGAAGAGAAATACCTTGAAAAGTCCTTCATACACAGCCAATAAACAGAGCAGGCTGGGGACACAGTCCAAGCTTCAACTGGGCAAACGGTCGTGGCAGGAAGAAAATCATAAAGATCCCTTTCAAATTATGAAATGTATCTTCAATTGACAGACATTCTTCAGTTGGTCTTTATTATTCTGTCTATTCAGACAATAAAATACAAAATGAACCATATCCATAACATCATGAAAGTCTTGCTTTTAATGTGTTAAGTGCCATGAAATAACCTCTGTTGTGATTTGGCGCTATATAAATAAAATTTAATTGAATTTAATTGAATCATGTAAAGAACATATAAAAAAAAGTCTAAATACTATTGAGATGGTGCTCATTTCCACCATCACAATTTATGCCGCAGGATCCCAAACAGCTGGAGCAGCTTTTTGCACACACAAATAACAGAAGTGTCTTCAAGAACATGGCAACTTACACTTAGATCGTTTTTTTTGTTTTTTTGTTTTTTTTAATGGCGGGTTGGGTGGGTAATCACCAAGATACATGTGAAATATCTGATGAAAACTAAATGAAAAGTATTAAAAATCCAACACAGCAGAAAATCTGTATGAAGGGATAAATAGATACATGAAAGATCAAGAGATCTACGGTCGAACCACAAATGTGCTTGTAAACAGTTTAAGTGTTGTATAGAATAAAATGTTCTTTTAAAAAAAAAGCCACCGGGTGCTTAAACTAATCTGTTTTTATTGGTCTCATATAACTTTGTGCCACATTTCATAGTGTTTCAGACCAATCAGCCGTATGTTAGCCCTACTTTATTATTATTAAAGGTTAACATGCAATCATCCAAGGTCAGACAAATGATGATCTACTTCAGACTCTTTGAAGCTTTTGTAAAGCGAGGTATGGAGACTGAATCTCTGACACAGTTTATATGGATGCACGTCACCCTGACTTATTGCCCTCTTCTCAGACTGACGACAACTCCACCATTCAGCTCGACCATCAGACGCTAGACACGGGTAGAAACTAGCATGAGAGGACTATTCAACAGGCTCTTCTCCACTTCTCTGTTGCAAACTGAATGTCTCCAACGCATGACGTTAGTCCACAGTACCAATGAAGAGAGGATCCGCACGAGAGTAATGCTGCTGTATTAAGCAAATAGGCCTTCAAAAGAAAAATATCGGCGCTTGAATAGGCTGCTACTGGAACTCAAAACCCCTGAATAGTGACAGATGTTTGTGATAGATGATAGATGACTGTCAATTCAATGTCATTTGAAACGTGCATTTTATCTGATTGTCAAGTTAAAATGTTATTTCATATTCTTTTTGTGAGCACGAGTAAACCACCGTTGTCATCTGATTTAACTTTGATCCTCATTAAGAGGAAGGACATACTGAAGGACATTTTGTGTATATTGAGAAGAGAAAACTTGTAAGTTAAAACGGACGAGTGGTTGAGATAAAAAAAAATTAAAAAAAGGGACCTGATCATTCAATAAAACTGTCATGTAAGAAATATCAGCTTGTTTACAGTTTAATTGAATCTTTCCAATGAACCACAAACCATGGAACTGATAATGCACAACACTGTTACCACAGAACTATTCCAAACTGTAATTTGCATTTTGAAATGATTCGCATAAAACATGTTTGGAGATGTTAATTCAACTTCATGTGCCAGATAAACTGCAGCAGCACCTGACAACACACCAAACTTCTAGATACATTAACATAAAGTAATAGTGAACGGCTAACAACTGAATGAACCACCCCATTTACTGACAGTATTCAATAAAATGACAACATGCCACCTTTAGATAGGGTGCTTTTACTGTAAATCACAACTTCGTTTTCAATAATGAAAATGAGGAAAAACAAATTACAATAATTCCATCATAAAATAGTGACTCTGAAGTTTCTTTACAACACTGAAATCCATTCAACATGCTGTGCACAGTTAACTGGATAATAAACAAAGTCAAACTTTTCCTTGGATGAGCTGCAGACCAGACTGCTGCTGAGACGAACAACTGATGGGAAGCTCCCATGTGGAGGACATTTTGGACTTGAGCATTCTGGATCTCAGACAAAAAGGACTTTTAGTTTTGAGAGTTGGGAGTCAGAAGGAAGATTGGAAGGAAGAAGAATAGATTATTCAATTAAAGTGAAGTTAATTATCATAGTGGTTTTTGTTTGGTTTTAAAAGCTTCAGGAACAAGTACAGCGAGATAAATGTTCTTTGTGGTAAACTGTACGTTTTCTTGGCTGCTGTGTTGCCTGCAACGAGGGCTGTCACAATCACGACTAATCGTCATACAAATAATTGTGGTCATGGATTTGAATGGTCTTTTGTGTTCATTTGATGCCAGTGATTGGCTTAAAACCAAAATATGCCCATAGTTGTGCTGCGGTGTTTGACTTTGCAACTAAATCCAGGATGTTAATGGAAAACATTTTTCTTGAAATGTGGTTGGTGGGTTATTAGAGGTTAAGTAAAAGAGTCGGTGCTGCTAATTCTCCACTCATGTCATTCAATCAGAGGAAGAGGGAACAACAAGATGACATCATTAAAAGAGTGTACCTTGGCTAATATCTCTATAAAGCACTGAGCCCTGACCTGACCCTCCACTCACAACCTCAAAAACATCTGTCAAACAGCTGCTGGATTCTCTTTCAGGTGTGAAACTGTAAAAGTAAAATACACTAAAAGCTCTAATTACACTTTAAAAAAAATGTTTCAACTTTTATTTTCCAATGAAACACAATGAAAACATTTCTACAAGCCGAGTACTTATTGAGGCTTTTGAGTGTTTGATTTTTACTTAACTGTAACAATTCATCACAAGAGCCTATTGACAAAAAAATGGTTGCTGAAGGACTTTTATGGTACAAATATAGTTTACTATTATGTAAGGTAGTTTTGATATCCTTTGAATGCATCAGTGATTTCTCTACATTCACTATTAGGACAGTGTCATCCCGTATCTCTCCTTATAGGTTTTGTTCTGATTCTTGAAATGTCTGTACTCCCTCCTCAAGTGTTGGATCAGATTATGATGCTGCACTGCACATTACTGAAAGGCAGAAGCATTAAAATTCAAAACAGAACTTGAAAGCAACAAGCTGATTTGAAGCACTGTATAAACACAACACCTAAGCTCAAGGAGCCGTAGGCATTATGATGGATTTGTTCTATCTCGTTTCAAAATGTCAGGTTTTATGTATATTTATGTATATTTAGCTTATTTCTTGTGTCTTGCATTTTCTTCTAAAACAGTTTAGATTAGTTTATTTGAAGTGTTGTTATGATTTGGGAACATTTTTGGTAGCTTATTTTACAGCAAAACTATCAACCTCTGTCTTAAATGATGCTCGTGTGTCTGGCACTGATGCATTTAGAGCTGACATGAACTATTGTGATACCAGAATTAATAATGTCCATCACAGTGAAACTGTTTACATTGCTAATGTTTTCTGAACTTCTTTCTGAAGCTCACATTTGAGAAGCAGTAACCACAAGTGGAAGCTAAAGATGAATATTAAAGCAGACAATAATATGGGCTGTGTTGTTGAATCTGATAGATGACTCAAACACAAGTGCACAAGCAGCTGGAGAACTCCAAACTGTTGTCTGACATCTACAAGCCTGCAACAACAATGTGAACAGCAACGATGACAAAAATCCTTTCTTACTTTAGATCTCTTTGGGAATGACAGACAAAAGAAAACCAATTCTGTGGTAAACCATCAAGTGTCTCTCTGTCTAAGTTACAGTATTTTGTAGACAGAGTTGTAGGTAAAAACAATAAATAATGAAATAATTGGTCTGGGGGACTCAGCTGTCAGAGACTGTCGATGTGTGTTTTTATTTAAGGTTAAATGGAAGGTTCAGTCACGACAACTAACAGGAGGATCTACTGCAGGTGCAGCAAAAACATGCCCGCAGATAAACATGCAGTGAAAACATCAAAACTAAATTTACCATTTTACTTGTGCTACTTGTATTAATCCTTTGTTGTTAAAACTAAAAAGGAAGAGAAGAGCTATACTGATCCATATTAGTCAGTCCATATAACAACCAAACCAAAGACAAAGTTACTGAGAAGCTGCAGGAGCATTGAGCAGTTTACAACACAGTTCACCTAAAAAGTTGGTGGAGCCAAAAACAAACACCCACAGATGACCCCAATTTACTATAAGTTCATACAGGTCATACCGTTTTCATTTCCTACTAACTTGAACAACTTTGTGACTTGGCTACTTTTGGGACCGATGTTTAACAGTCTTCAGGCTGGTAACTAAAGCTTCTTTTCAGCAGAACACCCCGAAATGTGTAAACTCTGACATTGTTTTAACATAGAAGTGTTTGGCTGCATATTTTTACTCCGTCTAAGGTGTCTGACAAAACACACACCCTCCTATTCTAATCACAGCTGCAGTCTGTGCACGCAGTTTAACGGTGTTGAAGTGGTTTTTATACTTCAAGTCTATTTCCTGCATTTCACACAGGTAACTACGGTGACGGTGTGCTGGTCTCTGTCTGCTCTGCTAATGCATACGCCTTCTGCACCATGTAGAAACGGTGAGAAACACAAGGACTCACAGTACAACAACCTTGACCCCATTCAGAGTCAGTCATTGTAATTACTGTAATTATTGCTATAGCCGCATTACAAACTCATTTATAGGCCACTGTAACTAAAAACACAACATGCCGGCGTTAACGCAAACTACGAGATTTTATTTTTTTGATTTTTGATTTTATACACTTTATTAATCCCCGAGGGGAAATTTCTTCACTACAGCAGGGGGGCTCTCAGGGGGGAGATGCTGCAGCAGGCTGCCACTAGGTAACCTGACCTGAGGTGCATGTTTTTGGATACTACCTACTTCAGTCTCCATTGAACCCTTCAAACACAAATATGACTACAAGCCTGAAGAGTACGACGGCGTGTGGTTGCTGTTCAGCAGAGTTGGACTTGGAGTCTTCACAGTGATGAAGCATCCACAGGAGCTGCGTGCCCCGCTGCTGCTGCTGGCGGCCTCCAACCGACAAACAGAAAAACACCAGAGGAAAACAGAAATGGAGGGAGGGACGGGATGAAAACGCACGAAGGATAAACAAAAACAAACACAGACATCAAGAGTCATTGAAGCAGTGTGTGAGAGCCACGTGAGGCGGTCCACCCTATGGAGAAAACAGCAGCTGGTGTGTACACTAACAGCCCTACAGGGGCTGTGGCCTCCGCAGCCTCCACTATGGAAAAGCAGAAAGGAGAGATGGGAGGAGGGCTGGGTGAGGGGAGGGAGGAGGGGGGTGCTAGGGGCTAAATGGGGTGAGCAGTTAAGCCTTGTTGGTTACAGTATTGGCAGGAAACACAGTGATGGAAATGGGGGGGGGTGTGTGATGGGTTCTATACAGTGCATTTTAAAGTGAAAAATATGGGGTTCGATGGGTTTTTAAAGGATAACAATTATTTTGGATTTAGTGGTCACAAGCTATCATTGTAATGTCAGTTTTAAAGAAACATTATTCCGTTGTATAACAATTTGGTCTGAAATTTGATATGTCTGGGCATCATGTTAATCTGCAATAAAAACCATGGCACAACTCATGTCTTGGAATGCAGCGACAGGCCAAGAAAGAAGCCTGATTAATTTGTCATCACAAATAACAACAGGAAGTGGAACTGCTGCACATTTTAGCTGCTGGAGGCAGAACATGTGAACGTGACAACACAAAAACTGTACAAACTGAAAAAAAACAATACAATTTTTGGACCACAACACACTCAGTCTTCTGCTTTTTGGAAATGAAACATGAGTCCGCTGTCGTATCACACAGGTCTGAACTGGTTTCTGTGTTCTTGTCTACTTTCGCAGCTTCTTATTGTGTGTAAGCGGAGGAAATAATAGAAACTAAAGTGGACAACAAACTCAACAACAGCAGTCACTGACAAACATGTCATCAAAATCCATCTACAAAGCTTCTAATAAACAACCACTTCAGAAAATCCCATCTACTTTCAGTTATTTCTCTTTTAGCTATTTCTAAATAAAACCTTGTAAAATTATACAACATGCAATTTCACAAGATTCCTCTGGAGTCCATATTACCTACACGAGCATTGTGTACGAGTGTGTTTGCGCGCTCGTAGCTCCCCTCCCTGCTCTCGTCCACCATCGTCCTTTATCTTCTTTATCTCTCTGTATTCCCCCCCCTCTCTCTCTCCATTTCAATATTGAAGAGAGTTTTATTAAGGGCTAGACTCGGATGTGCTGAGGCGCTCTCAGTAATTTTCCTACAAAGTGCTTTAATCCATCACACGGCCAACATGTGGCCTTTGCAGCCATACATCATCTAAGCCCAGAGAGAGAGAGAGAGAGAGAGAGAGAGAGAGAGAGAGAGAGAGAGAGAGAGAGAGAGAGAGAGAGAGAGAGAGAGAGAGAGAGAGAGAGAGAGAGGGAGTGGTAGCATCATCCCCCCCCCCCTTCTTTTACTTCTCTGCCTTCATCCCCCACCAGAGTTTCCCACCTGGGAGGGAAACCACATCTTCCCCACGTATTCCTCAGTCAAGTCCTCTCTCCATTTACAAATGAGAGTGAGGTATGTGCGAAGATGGAGTGAGGGAGCGTACGTGGTGGGGAGCGGGGGGAGGGGTGGGGCGCAAAATGAAAGAGATGGCGATATGTGTGAGTGAATGAGTGAGTGAATGAGTGTGTGAGGCTGAGAGAGAGAAAGAAAGAGATAAGGAAAATGGAGAAAAGCTTACTGGAATGAATGAAATTGGGGACAAAAGCAGTTGATAGGAAGTCGGGCGTGTGTGTGTGTGTGTGTGTGTGTGTGTGTGTGTGTGTGTGTGTGTGTGTGTGTGTGTGTGTGTGTGTGTGTGTGTGTGTGTGTGTGTGTGTGTGTGTGTGTGTGTGTGTGTGTGCACGCACATGCTGTGCATGCAGTATGCACAAGGTGTGTGCTTCTGTTGCATGAGGAAATGGAAATAGGCAGAGAAGGAGATGAGGGAGGAAAAAAAAAAAAAAAAAAAACGCTTCATTTCCCAGAATGCAGCTGGTGCAGAGTGGCCCTCTGTGTTGCCCCCGGCCAACACCTGCTTCCATTTCGCTTGCTCCGCCCTCCTAGCACTGAGGAGCAGAGATGAACTCTGGGCCCCCTGACTAATGGAATGGGCCCTCGCTCCCAACCATTAGAGGATGGGTGTCCCTTTTGGCGCCCCCGGGTGCCCTGCGGTACAGAAAAGGGAGAGGAAGGGGCGAGGGAGAAGATGGTGGCAGGTCGGCCTTTTTCCTTTTGCCCAGCGCACGCACACCTGGTCATAATGTAACAGCCTGGAGTAATCCAGCCAGAGTAAGGCTTGACATAGCTTAGCATCTGACTGAGGCTATTTCTGAGAGGATATTAGAAATTCTGAAATGGGTGCAGCGCTGTGAGGTTTCAGAGAAGGAGCTCTCTGAATGTGTACGACAGCGGCCCCGGCTGATCGTGAAGCGTTTGTGTGATTTCATTTAGCCAGTAAATCCAGTGCTCTGCCTCAATTACATCTGCTTTACTCAGATGGAAAACACACCTCGAGTGTACGGAGGGGAGGAGAGGGGGAGCCGGGGGAGTGGGGGGGAGGCATGGAGCGGATTGGGGATTGAATCTCTCGATGAGCTGATAGCACGTCTGCAGACAGCGAGCCAAGCTGTGCTGCAGTAATGTTATGCTAATGATATGGTAATGATATGGTAATCTACCGGCAGTATTCCACCTCACTGGAGAGAAGGGGAATCTGCGAGGCCTTTCACCATTGGTTGGAGACCAGGGATTTCCTGAAGTCAGGGTTCAAGACAAAAACCCTGCACGCGCACACGCACACACACACACACACACACACGGCTGCACCGGCACTTAATTGTTAAAGCAGTGATCTCAGCTAAAATAAAAGCAATGTAAAACATACACCTAATCTGTCTTTAATCGGATTTGCAAACTCTTAAGTAAGCAAGAAATAATACCTGTAAACAATGCAGCATCATGTGATGCAACTTAAAACTAGGTCGGCTGTATTGTGAGTAAGCCTGCGAGCTTTATCAGCTTGTAATATCAAGCCGCTGTGCCGTTGTTCTGTGCCGACATAAAGCGAAACAGAAAATCATCTATTTTAGATCGCGATCGGGTTCTTTTTTTCTGTCACCGTGTGTGAAACCCTGCACCTGTGATGGCTGTCTACTCAGAGCAGCTCTTTCTCTCTGCCTTGTAATGATTGTATTACACCACCGCAGCACTGGATGGAGAGGAGACTCACCATTGTGTGACAACAGTCTTTAAAACCACACATTTAAATACATTTTGCTACATTTCATTGCATCTCATCTTATTGGGAATGAGTTGACTTGCCATTTAATTTAAATGATTGTTATAAGATATCTTTAAAAAATAAATTTGAATGAGCAGATTGGAAGAGGAGATAAATGAGGATGGATTAACTCCATCACTTTTAAATGATGAGGACTGACAGGAAAGGCTTAACTACGTCTGCAAGGCACCTGCAAAAAGCAACTGCACTGCCTCCCAGTAAATCTGTCCGTGTGGCATAAAGACATCATCTCGGGTATTTTGCTCTGTTTTTCTTTGTATTTTACAGTTGCAAAATGGATATGTCAAGTCTGCACAATGGAGAGACGCGATGACATTTTCCTGGATGATGTACACTAAATCAAAGAGACCAACAATATGTTGAGTGCCAGCATGGAGACATTTGATTCCCATTCCACTCATGCGGCATTACCGCCGGAATGCCAGCAGACATCACAATCCTCCCAAGCTGATGTTGGGCTTGTCAGACTTTTCATTCCACTTCAATGTTTAAAAAAAAAAAAAGTATATATATATATATATATATCACAGAAAATTGTGACGCCTCTGCTCCTTCTTGATACGCGATATTTGCTGCACGCGAGGCGCAAATCACAAGTGGCACAATTAAAATAGGTTTGACTTAACAAAGGCGATTTAGTGTCAGTGACATTTAGCATCAGCCTCTGGCGACAGACAGGTAAAAGAAGCCAGTCAGCAGATTGGACCTGGGGGGGATCATGAAAGTGGGGGTTGTCTGAGGCTCTTCTCTGGGTGTGGACACCTTATCAACACAAACACACACTTAGTGTAAATACTTGACAATGGGCTACTAAAGGATTACACCACAACATCTCATCACTGATTTCTACAATATTGATGCAACCTCTCACATATGTCGAACCAGAATAAAAACTAAATGTATTGCAAATATGTTTTATTGCACTGTGTGTATGCATAAATACAGTGAAGTTTAGGTGTAAGGACAAACATATTTGCTATTGTTTTGGTCATTATAAGTGATGACTGCATGGAGGGATGATCATTAATGTATAAACGAGCAGAAAACAACAACAGGGAAAAAGGAGAGGTGTTTGTGTGCATGAGGGACAATGAGCGAGAGCGAGACAGGCAGAGGAAGACAGAGACGGGGGTGGACTGTCCAATACGCTCCTGATAAAGGTCAAAGAGATGTTTTATTCATGATCCAGGCGGCGGCAACAGCAGCACAGGCAGCAGGGCCAAGGTTGAAATGAGCTCGCGTCCACATTCCCCAGAGCCAGTTCTGCACACAGCCTCACACCAGGCCAGCGGACACTCCCGCTAACTGCTATCAATAATGTCAAAACGCACACACAAGCACCAACCAGTAGCACTTATCAATAACTTCAAATTACAAAATGAATGGACACTGTGAACAAATAAACTGCAACTAACACCTTTTTATGGGGGATTATTGGAGTCTGTTAGTATGATGCAATATTTTTTCCAGATTTTTCACCTGTATGTTGCCATCTATTAAATTCCATTAACTAGGGAACTAAACAATTTATTTTTTTTAATAAAAAAAATTCAGGATTCAAATTCATGAAATCTATTCGCATCTTGATTTAATTCATTCAAATGTAACAGTCCATATGTCATTTAATGCATTTTATGGATCATCAGACAGTTAGAGTATCTGGGTGCTTTACCATCTGAAAACTGCACAATCGATTGCTTACACTATGTTTTTAATGATATTGTACATTTTAACCAAAAGATCTGGGTTGATTAGACAGTCTTTACATTCAAAAAGGAGAAATTAAATAAAAGAATCCCCTTTAAAATCCTGACTATAACAGAGCACAGCAAGAATGGATTTCAATTCATAAGGGCTCTTACCTTTTAAATCTTTCTGACAGTGAATCTTTCATGAAGATTCGCAGTCAAGAGAATCAGATGAAGTTCATTTCAAAATCTCTTATACCCTCGAACCCCCTCTTTGAACTCACTCTTGCAAAAAAGTAGAACTTCTGTATTGCACCTAACCAAGACCTGCTCCAAGCCCTCATTTCATAGTGAAGTCGTGGACATTTTTTTGAGGAGAGCTGACATACTTTCAGACTCAACAACCAAAGTAACCTTTAAAGTATTGATGTGGATAAATCACATCTAGTCCTCTGACAAATGGAAAGATTTCAGCATGACAGATTAAAACTCGGGCAAATAGGTAAAGAACCAATCATCTCCAAAGACATGCAACTGCAGCCTGTCCACATATAGGAGTTTCTCACAGGCTAGACAGAGGTGTGTGTGTGTGTGTGTGTGTGTGTGTGTGTGTGTGTGTGTGTGTGTGTGTGTGTGTGTGTGTGTGTGTGTGTGTGTGTGTGTGTGTGTGTGTGTGTGTGTGTGTGTGTGTGTGTGTGTGTGTGTGTATTTGAAAAGCCTGACATGCTCCCAAAAAGACACACACACACACATATATATATATATATATGTGTGTATATGTGTGTGTGTGTGTGTGTGTGTGTGTGAACAGCCTACTCTACGTGTCTTTGATCAGATATGAAATATTCAGAAATGCTGCTGTAATTTGATGAAAGTCAGATATCCCTCAAATAGGAAATAGAAGTCAGCACTTTGGCAGCTCTTGGGGAAAAAAAACTAAAATAAAGAAAAAGCCCTCAGTAACCGGATGTTGAAAATGTAAATTGCGGGCCCATAGGTGGAGGTAATAACAGTGGTTTTAAACATGCACTGACCCGCTGTATGAACTCCAGTCCGTGCTGCTCGGCCAGCGATCGGGCAGCTCTGGTGCCTCCATCCATTTGCACTGCGTAGAAGACATGGCGGTTGGTCCCACGATGCCCCTCTGTGGTCACTAGTTTCCTCTGCAGCAGGCAGCCAAACAACAGCACAAATACGTTGAACATGGAGCCTGTAACAGGGAGATTAAGGAGAAATTAATCGTCCGGGTTTCTAAATGCATTTACTAAATGTATTCATGTAAATTAGGTATGTCTCAGAAAACTATGTCCGTATCAGCCCACACTGCTGCATTAATAATGATGTTTCAAGTCTGTATTTAGGAGGAAGTGTGGCATTGTACTACAAGATTCACTATCACTTAATCTGCTGTTTACTTGCCTTAATAATTCACTGTTTGTATATAAAATGTGAGGAAAGTCAACACCAAAAAAAAACCAGTTTAATATAATATATTCAAATTGTAACATATTCATATTTCATTCAACCCACAGTCTAAAACCCCAAAATAATCAGATTATCAAAAAGAGAAGTGTTATATCAGGGAAGCCAATCATTTATCATTTCTGCTGGAAATGATATATTCTCTGTAATTCCAACAAACAAAATTCTAACAAATTGTTTCCACTCTTCACGTCAGACATCATTTTCCTTTTAGTCAACTGATAAGCAACAGTATTCAGTATCCCACAGGATACCTTTGCTCTTCATTGGTTCTTTTTCATTGACATTACATATACCTATAATAGAAAAACACAAACACCTACGGTTTTGATTATTACCATAACACTTGAAATACCATCTAACTACACAAATGACTTTATAGAGTGTGGGATTCAGCATCTCTGTGCAGAGTATTGAACATTGGCAATTGTGAAACAATTTGCCCACAGCCACCTCCTCTGTACTTTTGCATGAAATCCACTGTGGCTGCCACCTACAGCATGTTAACCACCCACCTGTAGCCACACAGAGTGAAACGTCCAGGAGAAATATTTCACCCTGTGCGATGAAAGCTAGAACTCTGGCATCAGGGGCCCCGAGCGAGACGACGCACTCTCTCCAGTTCCCAACCCACACGTTTAATCTCCTGGCCTTGATGCAAATGCTTCTGAGAGCAGAAAAACTGCAGTGCTCTCACTGTGTGAACTAACTTCCCTCTTTAAGCAAAACAGGAACTTTATCGGTCCGTCTTAATGCTTGTACTTTCCTGTGAACAATGATGGAACAAAAAGTTGTCACCTCACTCTTCTCAGTGTCGACTCGACAAGTTAAACAGCCAGTGTATTTATGGAAGAATGCAGCGCTGAAGCATATTAATTGCTGAAACTCCCACTCTCTTCCACAGATTACGTAATGAACATTTACTGTTGATCCGTGAAGTTGGCCGAATTGTTTTCATATACGTTAGTTTATACTGAATGTAGAAAAGCAATTATATAAACTGTTGGATTCAGTCAGTTGCTTCCCACATGTACTGTATGTCTCCTGCACATACAAACAGCTGCTGAACTCTAAAAGGCAGCGTCTAAATATAGCCGAGGCTATTAGTTAATTAATACATTGTTCAAGTGACAGAAAATTAACTAGCAACTATTTTGATTGATGATTTATTGTTAGTCATATTTTACGCAAAAAATTCTCAAAATTGTCAAATATGCCAATTTCCTGTTTGCAGTTAGTCTTTTGTTATATTCAACTAAATATCATGTTGAGTTTTGGAAAGTTAAATGCACAAAACAAATACATTTTAATAAGTCAATTTCTGGAAATACTGATGGACTTTTTAGCTATTTTCTCACATTATATTCGCCAAAATATCAGTTCATTAAATAAGTTGAAAAAGTTCACCCTGAGACAGGTGTTGCAGTCCTACATCTAATCATTGTTATTATGTACCATCTGTGGTATAAAATCTTTTTATTTTTCGAGTCTCTCTCAGCAACTTTACTTCCAAAATACACCCACTAACATACAGTAAAACTCCAAACCAGGAGATTAAGATATCTCCTCTGAGAAGTAATTCTGTTTGTGTGTTTATCTGACTTCTCGTCAAAAGTAAAGAGCCTCCTCCTGCAGCATTTTCCCCCCCAAACAACAAACAATGCAGCTGACCACTCTTTAAAGTCTACAGCATCACTCGGCTCCTATCTCCCAAGCCGCTGATTGAAATCGATAACCTCACTTGGGGCTGGAGCCCCAGTCAATCCCACCGAGGTGCAGCAGGGCCGGCAGCGTCCACCCCACCCAGCGAGGAGCAGGCCTCGGGCAGAGACAGAGTAGACAGGCGGGAGAGGAAGGGAAAGAGAGGAGTACATGAGACCGCAGTACAGGAGAGCCACATTGAACAGTGTCAGGGCCTCGGGGCCTACTGGGACGCTGATAAAGTACCTGGACATTTTTATAGACAAACTACTTATTTCCGTCCTCATATCGCTTGGGAAGACTGATAACTTTATATTCCTCTCAGGCAGAGGAATGAAAGGGAGGGGGTCTTTTCAGGAGTTTAATTGATCAAACTGTAGCCACAAGGTTTTTTTTTCCAGAGATAAAAGAGACTAGCACTCTCCCCTGTACAATACAGAGATCTTTTAGAAAGCAGACCCAATGGGAAAGAAAAATGTAACTCATTATGCAAAGTCATTACAGGCCTCTGACTAAACTCCTTAAAGAGGAGGAGTTCATGGTGAAATTGTATTGTACAGGATTTGCAGAGGTCAAACTACCGGTCATGTGATAACATTATTTTACAATGTCCAGATTATTACTCCAACCAAACTTTTTAGATGGCTGCTTTGAGGTCAAGCTTTAACACCAAGACTATTTTAAGTAAATGACAGTAAATTACCATTTCATTGTTGCTCAGGGGACAATTTGTAAGGACAGAGGCCAAGACAGCAGCCAAGTCTCCGTATTTAAAAACATCCACAATAAAATAGAGTAAAGTAGAAAATAATTGCCTCACCGCAGCGGAAAAAAAATTTCTCTTTGTGTCATCAATCAAGACAATAAGCACAGTAACAAATAATAATCAGCCCTTTCTCAAATAGTCAGCAATACAGCTACGTACAGTATGTGCGAAAGGTATTAAACCATGGGGATGTTTTAGATGATCTTACTGAACCTGACCAAGAAACAGTCAGGCACCTAAACCCCATACAATGGTCATTTATCATCTTTACACTACGAGTTGTGTGTGGATTAAACAGACCTTTGGTACCGGACAGTCAGGCTGGTTGCTTCCCTGTGTCCAGCAAGGTTATCATAGCAGACTGCAAACCAAAGAGTCCTTGAGCAAGGCATTACACCGCTCCCAGCAGCTGATCTGTAGCGGCTATAACTTCTGGCTTTGCACTGGGTCATGGGTGGGAGTGAAATTCAGATGACATTAGTCACAATGATCAACTACAACCCTCAGACACCTTTGATACTGATTAGACCACCAATCATGACTGTGTGCCCCATTAACATTTTCATGACTCTTCGCTTTGATACACTTATTAGGGTCGGACAGTTAAGGTGCTTTGAGCCGGTGAGGATTTGCTGCAGCCACTGATATCAATGTGAACAAGACAGGCGCTTTAACATATTTGTGACTGTGAATATATAGAGTGGCTTTACCACTAATCAGTAAAAGAAACTCCCCCTGCAGTGGCTAGCGTTGTTTTATGAGGAAAATCACATACACTGCAACTAGGTGGAAAGGTTGGTGCTCAACTGGTTTAGTAGGTGGCCATAGTTGCTAAACAAAGCCATCTCATATCATGTAATTTTCTATTGTATTCATTTTAAAGTGTAAAATCACCATGGACAGTGGTCCCAAAACACTTTACAATTACAGAAAACATACCAAAATCAAACAAAATAATGAAAACCCCACAGTAAAATATCAATGTCGAAAAAAGGAGTAACCAAGGCCCATGACAGAATAACCAGGGGTTGCTTCAGGGTCACCCAAACCAGCCCTGACTATAAGCTTCATCCGAGAGGAAAGTCTTAAACCTAATCTTAAAAGTAGAGAGGGTGTCAGCCTTCCAAAAAAAAAAAAAAAAAAAAAACTGGGGGCTCGTTCCACAGGAGAGAAGCCTGACAGCTAAAGGCTTGACTTCCATTCTACTTTTGGAAACTCTAGAGACCACAAGTAAACCTGCACTGTGAGAGCAAAGTGTTCTATAAGGATAATATGGTACTATGAGGTCTTTAGGATGTGATGGAGCTTAGTCATTAAGGGTTTTATGAGTAAGGAGAAGGATTTCAAATTATATTCTGGATTTCACAGCGAGCCAGTGAAGAGAAGATATTGGAGAACTGGAAAGTATACTTTATTATATATAATCAAAAATGTTTCTTGGCTAAAATATAAAGCATGAAGCTTTACATGTATCTATTAAAAGTTGTGTCAATCAGAAAACAAACTGTAGTACTTACCCATGTCTGTATTTATATTTGCTTGCCTTTTACTACTTCTCGTCAGTTTTGGGGCACTACACAAAGCACAGGTGTAGAACTGTAAATATTGATGATGGCTGTATTCCAATTAGCTGAGCCTGGTGGTGTGCATGCTTGTTTACTAGCACGGTTTACTGGGGCAATTATAAATGTTACACAGCAATCACTTATGATGTTAGTTACAGGTGGGATTTTCCTACTTTCCCAAGTTAAAATATATAATAATGACAAAAGGGGATATCTTCAGAAATAGGAAACACCTGTGGTGGTGCATGGCTATGACCATTATTTCATTTTACAGAGAGGAAACATTTCAGCAGATGTTGCCTCTGTAGCAGCCTGTCAGCAGTTAAACATATGTTGGCTACAGTATTCGCTCCGTTACACAGAGTTCATGAAGTCTATCTGGAAGCCTCATAAGGCTGAAAGTACACCAGGTTATCACCTTAACATAACACAGTCCCACTGCATCCATTATAAGGTATCACATCCTTTCATACTTTGCTGCTATTAAGTGAGGATGATGCGGATTATTAAGTGCATCTAGAACTGGATGTGAATCAAGTTTGCAGTCATTACATTGTAAACCCCAAAGTCTTGAATTGTGGTGCAATTTCCCAGACAACAAAATCCAACCTGGTCCAGTGCATCAAAGCCCGGAACCGAGGCTACATGTGAGGGAGAGAGGAGGGGAGGGGATGGGAGGGTACGGGGGGGTGTTGCCGGTTCAAATCTCACTCCCTCCATGCACAGCGCCTTGAAAGGAGAGAATGGGTTTGTAGCGTCGGAGCAGAAAGAAAAGCATTTACCTTTCCCATCCAGGCGACTGAGGCTTCACACAGACGGACTGCCTCCTGTTCAAAGCAGAGAGGGGGGGGTCGATGCATCGTCAAGGAAAAACAAATTTCCCGACGTGTCCATTTTTACTGTCTCCGCCGACTCCTGGTAATAAAAGATGCACATTGAACCATGCAAAACGCCGCATCTGTCGTGCATCTCCTCTCCGGACGAGTCAAACGTGCAGAATTAACGATTTGTAAGTCGACAAAACGAGCACATCCACGGCGTGTGGCGGAATGGGGGGGATTTAGTAAAGATGTGAGAATGCATTAGGATGCAAGAAATGGTGTGATGGCGAGAGGGACTGTTGGGAGAGACAGATCTGCATATGGAAATTAGGGTTAGCGTGGTTAAAATTCTACTTAAAACGCTGCATTATTTTGTATTAATTTGGGCGGGACCCCCTGCAGGGAGACCGAGGGGGGGCAGGTGACTTGACAATAGCCCATAACAGAAGCCATGGCAAGGAACAGGTGCTGTGGCTCCGAGCTTTTTATTAGCAACACATATGTATGCTAAAATATGTTTTAATGATAATGAGGCCGATATTTAACATATTTTGTGTTAAGTCCGTGTGTGTCAACAAACACCGTTGGCATTTTGGGCAAATTAAACTACTTTTAATTACATGAGGGAGCTCGGCGCTGTCGGTGGCATACAGTAGAAATTCAATTTGCTCTTTTATACACCTGTTAAATGAAGAAGCTGGAACGACAATGAGACAACGAAGAAAACACACAACTGGAACAAACTTTTACTGGAGAAACAACGCGACGGCGGAAGTGCTGAGCAGGGAGACCTCTTGTTCCGCGGCGCTCGTGGGACTGGGCCACGCCCACTGTGAAACTTCGGACCAATCAGCGGCCGCGGGGCGGGAGTGCGCGTGCGTGGACTGAACGCGCGGGAGAGCCTCTCGATCCAAAACAATGGAGCTGTAACAGCTGGGCGGTCGTCACGCTTTGCGACACATTTACACGATATTACACCGCATGAGAAGCTGAAATACAAGGTTGGTCTATATTTCAATTGGTTCACGGTTCACGAGATGATACAGTGTGTTCGTTCCCCTGTTAGAAAAGCTCCGATTTCTCTACAGGAGTGCTGACTGTGCATGCGACATAACGTTACTGCCGTAAAGTTAGCCGAGGTAACGCGAACATAGTCATGATGTTGACTTATTTACAGACAAACACGTAAACACGCCGTCAGACGTTGTAGCGGAATATTTCTTCACAGACACTCGTGTCCAGTAAGCTGCCCTGTGAAGTGCTTTCTTGTTAGCCGGCCGTGTTATTTAAGTGAACATTAAAATGCCACACCAGTTCATACAAGTCTGTTCACATGACATCTCTTAAGTTCCTTTAAGTACGTAACTGTCCTCTAAACAATGTGTTGCTTATGTTTGTTTTAGCACAATACTCAGGGGTACACAGTTCTGAAGTGCAATCTTGTTTTGTGTATTATATTGTAATGCCCTGCATCTGTTGCAATACCTAAGCTGTATAGTATATATAGTGTGTATATATGTCTATAAAATAGTTATGCTGCTTTAAATGTGGAATATGCTTACATTTAATCTGCTTTTAAATGGCACATCATCTCAATACAATGTGTGAATGAGTGTTATTTTTGTCTGAACTTACTGCAACATATGACCTCAGTTTTGTCAAAATCTTATAATGTCTCTGCTCTGTGCTTCTTTTTTTTTTGTCAGGTGATCCTGCTTCTGCACTGACAGCATGGCAGATGACTTGAGCCAGTCCCTCACCCCACCAGTTTCCCCCTTTGCAGCAGACAGTTTATGTGATCTGACTCCAGCCCAACCACCGTGCTTCTGCTGCTCCGAAGTCAAAGATGACGCCACCGGAGCTCTTTCCACAGAGGGGTACACTGCAAGAGGCTCCCTGAAACGGTACAGTCAATGTTTGTCAGTTCACTGTTACCATATTTCCTCACTCTGAGGTCAACAGTTTTCACGGCCTAAAAAAAAACATTACCGGGGTCATTTATTTTGGAAACAAATATTGATGTTGATATGTTTTATTCGAAGATTAGATTTGGGGTTTTTAGCACCACAAATTAAATTGCAGTCACCTTCATGCTAACGGCGTGACAGCAAAAGTCTCACTTACTCAAAACAGTAAATACAGGTAAAGTCTCAGTAGTCAATATATCCACTCCGTAGGCTGCTGTTGCGTCTTGATCCGGCTCCTGCAGAGTATGAGGCAGACACGGTGGACATCTTTGGCTTCCCCTGGGTTACAGAGACGGCACTGGTGGAATCTACAAAACTACTCTTTGGACTGTTCAGGTAAGTCAAGGTGCAAAACAGATCTCAGTTAAGTATGCATTAGAAAAATCTGTTGGTGTCAACATGTGCTACCACCACCTTAATCTGCAAGCACTTTTCCATTGCACCAAAGGTTTCCAAATTGAATCATTCCTAGAGAGATTCTTCTTTTATGCCTTTTGTGGCTTGAAAAATGTTCGCAACACTTTATTCACATCCATTATTTGCTGTTTGTTATGTTTCAGGCAAAAGGTTTACAAGTTGGAGACCTTGATCCCGTCCAGCTTACACGACTTTGGTAAGTCTGCGTTTGCATGCAATTCACAGTCCAGCTAACAGTGTTTTAGTTCATGCCAGTAACTGCTTAAAACAACAAGTGTCACGTAAACTACAAGTACTGACAGAAGTTTAAGTCAGCTGAAGTGTTTTCTATACTAAGTTGTTAAAAATGTGTTTTAGAATTACCATATATCGATATTAATATATTAATATTACTGTATATGACTAAATGTGGCCTTGGATTTGGATTTTGTATTACTGTGATATGGCGTAACTTCTGTCTTCTCCTGGTTTTAATGACTGCATTACCATAAAGTGATGTAATTGTCTGAACTCACCAGACTGTTTGAGCTGTTCTACTATTTGCGTTTACCCACTTAGTCATTATATCCACATTACTGATGATTATTTATCAGCAATCTTACTATATACATATTGTGTGAAAGCACTAATAGTCATCCCAACAATCACCAAAATATTAATATTGAAGTCTTTGGTCAAACATATTGTGATATCTGATTTTGTCCATATTGCCCAGCCCTACTTAAAGGGATACTATTCTATATTTTACCCCTTATAAAAAAAAAGTGTATATTTTAAGAACTGCAGTATTGTACCATCATCAAATGAGACTGAAGTTTTGAGTGTGTTTTCTTGTATGCAAATATATTGTACAATAGTGTGTTTGAACTACTTAATTTACCGTAAAGTTCACTGAGGTCACACTAGTGGTTGAGTTATGTCTGATATTTGATACAGCGAACATGTTATCAGTACTCCCTACAACATCGCTTTTGTGTCTTAGGTCAAGCAGGGAACCTCCACTATGAAGCAGAAGACCTTCGACAGCAGTGCGTGTCCTTCCTTCAGTATGTCAAAGTCTTCGTGCACAGGTAATTCAACATATTTAATGTCCACGCTCATAAACATTTGTTTCCATGTATAATAGTGGCATCAGGTATCCCCCAGCTTTGACTGCTATTTGTTTGTGTTTATTTAAATGTGCATGTCTTGTGTGTGTTCAGATATGTCCAGCCCTCCACGTCCCTGGATGCAGGTCACTCGCACCCTTACGAGGAGCTGGAGGCTCAGTTCCCCTCTGCTCTTCTGGAGGAGCTGTTTGGCATCACTCTCCTCGTAGGACGACTCAAAGACCTGCCTGCTAATGTTCAAAGTGCCTTCACCATGCAGAATCGGGGAAAGGTACCGCATTGTCTAGTGGATTGGACTCTAGCACAGACGTAATACTCAATATGTGTTAATGTAAATAAGATGGCGCTTTGGAAGTGCAGCAAAAAGTGTGGATGAAATCACTAAACGTATGGTTTACAAAGCAAATATCAACTGAGGAATGACTTTAATGACCACAGTTTTGGCACAACTTCCACCATCCTGCATATTTTTATCCTGTTGACACTGAACATTTTTTTAAATTTTTTTTGGCCTTCCTCCCACAGATTTTTTCTCCCTCCTGGCATTTGCTGCACCTTCATCTCGACGTCCACTGGTCTGTCTTGGAGATCCTTCACCTGCTTGGTCACAAGATGCAAGGTAATGTGTCTATATCAGAGTACGACAGGATGGGAAATGAAGATATTGAAATGTGAGACAGGGATTGTGTGTATAATATTGAGTCATTATGGTGGAAACAGGCTTTTTGTGATTTCCCTCGTTCTTCTCTGCAGGCCAGGTGGTGTACGCCCACCAGTTTGTGAACCTGACGGGAGAGAACTTGACCGATACCAGTCTGTTTGAGGAACACCTGTGCAGTTTGCTGTGTGACCTCACTAGTCTGGCCATAGGCAAATACAGCAAGGTGGGTGGCTCGCTGCCTCTCACCAGGTGTGCCAGCGGTATTTCTTCAGCAGAAAAATAGAGCAGTCGTGCTGATATAATTGCCACATTTAGCAGAAACTGGACAGCAGCTGCAGATAGCAAACACAAATACTAAAAAGTGATAAAATACTTTGGTGTAGAATAGAGCTTCAGTTTACTGTGTTAAATA